>NC_090829.1:113059343-113362374 GCF_028021215.1 Eschrichtius robustus | reverse complement strand
CCCGGCACTGCCAGGGTCCCATGATCCAGGGACAACTTCCCTAGGAGAACACATGGCACGCCTCAGGCTGTTGCAATGTCATGCCAGTCTCTGCCGCCACAGGCTTGCCCCGCAATCTGTACCCCTCCCTCGCCCTGGCTTGAGTGAGCCAGAGCCCCCTAATCAGCTGCTACTTTAACCCCGTCCTGTGTGGGAGGGGAACAGATGCCCTCAGGCAACCTACAAGCAGAGGTGGGGCCAAATCCAAAGCTGAACCCCAGGAGCTGTGCGAACAAAGAAGAGAAAGGGAAAATTCTTCCAGCAGCCTCAGGAGCAAAAGACTAAATCTCCACAATCAAATTGATGTACCCTGCATCTATCATACCTGAATAGACAACGAATCATCCCAAAATTGAGGCAGTGGACTTTGGGAGCAACTGTAGATTTGGGGTTTGCTTTCTGCATCTAGTTTGTTTCTGGTTTTATGTTTATCTTAGATTAGTATTTAGAGCTTATTATCACTGGTAGATTTGTTTACTGATTTGGTTGCTCTCTTCCTTTTTTTTTTTGTATATATATATTTTTCCTTTTTCAACTTTTGTGAGTGTGTATGTGTATGCTTCTTTATGTGATTTTGTCTGTATAGCTTTGCTTTTACCATTTGTCCTAGGGTTCTGTCTGTCCGTTTTTTTCTTTTCTTTATTTTTTTCTTTTTAAGTGTAGTTTTTAGCACTTGTTATCATTGGTGGATTTGTTTTTTGGTTTGGTTGCACTCTTCTGTATTTCTTTTTTTTATTACTTTTTTATATTTTTATTTTTAATAATTTTTATAATTTTAATAGCTTTATTTTCTTCTTTCTTTCTTTCTTTCTTTTTTTCTCCCTTTTGTTCTAAGCCATGTGGCTGACGGGGTCTTTGTGCTCCAGCTGGGTGTCAGGCCTAAGCCTCTGAGGTGGCAGAGCCGACTTCAGGACACTGGACCACCAGAGACCTCCCAGCACCACATAATATCAAATGGAGAAAGCTGTCTCAGAGATCTACATCTCAATGCTAAGACCCAGCTCCACTCAACAACCAGCAAGCTACAGTGATGGACACCCTATGCCAAACAACTAGCAGGACAGGAACACAAACCCACTCATTAGCAGAGAGGCTGCCTAAAATCATAATAAGTTCACAGACACCCCAAAACACACCACCAGAGGTGGTCCGAGCTACCACAAAGACAAGGTACAGCTTCATCCACTAGAACGCAGGCACCAGTCCCCTCCACCAGGAAGCCTACACAACCCACTGAAACAACCCTACCCACTGGAGGCAGACACCAAAAACAACAGGAATTATGAAACTGCAGCCTGCAAAAGGAGACCCCAAACACAGTAAGTTAAGCAAAATGAGAAGACAGAGAAATACACAGCAGATGAAGGAGCAAGGTAAAAACCCACCAGACCAAACAAATGAAGAGGAAATAGGCAGTCAACCTTAAAAAAATTCAGAGTAATGATAGTAAGGATGATCCAAAATCTTGGAAATAGAATGGAGAAAATACAAGAAATGTGCAACAAGGACCTAGAAGAACTAAAGAGCAAACAAACAATGATGAACAGCACAATAAAGAAAATTAAAAATTCTCTAGAAGGAATCAGTAGCAGAATAACTGAGGCAGAAGAACGGATAAGTGACCTGGAAGATAAAATAGTGGAAATAACTATGGCAGAGCAGAATAAACAAAAAAGAAAGAAAAGAATTGAGGACAGTCTCAGAGACTTTTGGGACAACATTAAGTGCACCAACATTCGAATTATAGGGGTCTAAGAAGAAGAGAGAAGCAAAAAGGGACTGAAAAAATATTTGAAGAGATTATAGTTGAAAACTTTCCTAATATGGGAAAGGAAATAGCCAATCAAGTCCAGGAAACACACAGAGTCCCATACAGGATAAATCTAAGGAGAAACACGCCAAGACACATATTAATCAAACTATCAAAATTTAAATACAAAGAAAAAATATTAAAAGCAGAAAGGGAAAAGCAACAAATAACATACAAGAGAATCCCCATAAGGTTAACAGCTGATCTTTCAGCAGAAACTCTGCAAGCCACAAGGGAGTGGTAGGACATATTTAAAGTGATGAAAGAGAAAAACCTACAACCATGATTACTCTATACACAGCAAGGATCTGATTCAGATTTGACAGAGAAATTAAAAACTTTACAGACAAGCAAAAGCCAAGAGAATTCAGCACCACGAAACCAGCTTTACAACAAATCCTAAAGGAACTCCTCTAGGCAGGAAACACAAGAGAACTAAAAGACCTGAAATAACAAACCCAAAACAATTAAGAAAATGGTAATAGGAACACGCATGTCGATAACTACCTTAAATGTAAATGGATTAAATGCTCCAAGCAAAAGACATAGACTAGCTGAATGGATACAAAAACAAGACCTGTATATATGCTGTCTACAAGACACCCACTTCAGACCGAGGGACACATAAAGACTGAAAATGAGGGGATTGAAAAACATAGTCAAAGCAAATAAGTCAAAAGAAATCTGCAGTAGTAATTCTCATATCACACAAAATCGACTTTAAAATAAAGACTATTACAAGAGACAAAGAGGGACACTACATAATGATCAATGAATCAATCCAAGAAGAAGATAGAACAATTGTAAATATTTATTCACCCAACATAAGAACACCTGAATACATAAGGCAAATGCTAACAGTCATAAAAGGGGAAATCGACAGTAACGCAATCATAGTAGGGGACTTTAACACCCCACTTTCACCAATGGACAGATCATCCAAAATGAAAATAAATAAGGAAACAAAGCTTTAAATGATACATTAAACAAGATGGACTTAATTGATGTTTATAGCTCATTCCATCCAAAAACAAGAGAATACACATTTTTCTCAAGTGCTCACGGAACATTCTCCAGGATAGATCATATCATGGGTTAAAAATCAAGCCTTGGTAAATTAAAGAAAATTGAAATCATATCAAGTATACTTTCTGACCACAATTCTATGAGACTAGATATCAATTACAGGGAAAAAAATCTGCAAAAAATACAAACACATGGAGGCTAAACAGTAAACTACTTAATAACAAAGAGATCACTGAGGAAATCAAAAAATACCTAGAAATAAATGACAATGAAAACACAATGACCCAAAACCTATGGGATGCAGCAAAAGCATTTCTAAGAGGGAAGTTTATAGCAATACAATCTTACCACAAGAAAAAGGAAACATCTCAAATAAACAACCTAACCTTACACCCAGAGCAATTAGAGAAAGAAGAACAAAAAAACCCGAAAGTTAGCAGGAGGAAAGAAATCATAAAGATTAGATCAGAAATAAATGAAGGGAACAATACCTAAGAAAAATAAAACTTCAAGCTGGTTGTTTGAGAAGATGAACAAAATTGATAAACCATTAGCCAAACTCATCAAGAAAAAAGGGGGAAGACTCATATCAATATAATTAGAAATGAAAAACGAGAAGCAACAACTGACACTGCAGAAATACAAAGGACCATGAGAAATTACTACAAGAAACTATATGCCAAAAAAATGGACAACCTGGAAGAAATGGACAAATTCTTAGAGAAACACAACCTCCTGAAATGGAACCAGGAAGAAATAGAAAATATAAGCAGACTAATCACAAGCACTGAAATTGAAACTGTGATTAAAAATTTTCCAACAAACAAAAGCCCAGGACCAGTTGGATTCACAGGCAAATTCTATCAAACATTTAGAGAAGCGCTAACATGTATCCTTCTCAAACTCTTCCAAAATATAGCAGAGGGAGGAACACTCCCAAACACATTCTACAAGGCCACCATCACCCTGATACCAAAACCAGACAAAGATGTCACAAAAAAAGAAAACTAGAGACCAATATCACTGATGAACATAGATGCAAAAATCCTCAACAAAATACTAGGAAACAGAATCCAACAGCACATTAAAAGAATCATACACCATGATCAAGTGGGGTTTATGCCAAGAATGCAAGGATTCTTCAATGTAGGCAAATCAATCAATGTGTTAAACCATATTAACAAATTGAAGGAGAAAAACCATATGATCATCTCAATCGATATAGAAAAAGCTTTCCACAAAATTCAAGACCTATTCATAATAAAAACTCTCCAGAACTTAGGCATAGAGGGAACTTACCTCAATGTAATAAAGGCCACATATGACAAACCCACAGCCAACATTGTTCCCAATGGTGAAAAATTGAAACCATTTCCACTAAGATCAGGAAGAAGATAAGGTTGTCCACTCTCACCACTATTATTCAACATAGTTTTGGAAGTTTTAGCCACAGCAATCAGAGAAGAAAAAAAAAATAAATGGAGTCCAAATTGAACAAGAAGAAGTAAAACTGTCACTGTTTGCATATGACATGATACTATACATAGAAAACTACTAGAGCTAATCAATGAATTTGGTAAAATAGCAGGATATAAAATTAATGCACAGAAGTCTCTTGCATTCCTATACACTAATGATGGAAAATCTGAAAGAGAAATTAAGGAAACACTCCGATTTACCACTGCAACAAAAAGAATAAAATACCTAGGAATAAACCTACCTAAGGAGACAAAAGACCTGTATGCAGAAAAGTACAAGACACTGGTGAAAGAAATTAAAGATGATACAAACAGATGGAGAGGTATACCATGTTCTTGGATTGGAAGAATCAGCATTGTGAAAATGACTATACTACCCAAAGCAATCTACAGATTCAATGCAAACCCTATCCAACTACCAATGGCATTTTTCACAGAACTAGAACAAAACATTTCACAATTTGTGTGGAAACACAAAAGACCCCAAATAACCAAAGCAACCTTGAGAAAGAAAAACAGAGCTGGAGGAATCAGCCTCCCTGACTTCAGACTATTCAACAAAGCTACAGTAATGAAGACAGTATGGTACTGGCACAAAAACAGAAATATAGGTCAATGGAACAGGATAGAAATCCCAGAGATAAACCCACGTACATATGGTCACCTTATCTTTGATAAAGAAGGCAAGAATATACAATGGAGAAAAGGCAGCCTCTTCAATAAGTGGTGCTGGGAAAACTGGACAGCTACATGTAAAAGAATGAAATTAGAACACTTCCTAACACCATACACACAAAAAAAACTCAAAATGGATTAAAGACATAAATGTAAGGCCAGACACTACAAAACTGTTAGAGGAAAACATAGGCAGAACACTCTATGACATACAACACAGGAAGATCCTTTTTGACCCACCTCTTAGAGAAATGAATAAAAACAAAAATAAACAAATGAGACCTAATGAAACTTAAAAGCTTTTGCACAGCAAAGGAAACCATAAACAAGATGAAAAGACAACTCTCAGAATGGGAGAAAATATTTGCAAATGGAGCAACTGACAAAGGATTAATCTCCAAAATATACAAGCAGCTCATTATCAAAAAAACAAATAACCCAATTCAAAAATGGGCAGAAGACCTAAACAGACATTTATCTAAAGGAGATATACAGATTGCCAACAAACACATGAATGGATGCTCAACATCACTAATCATTAGAGAAATGCAAATCAAAACTGCAATACGGTATCACCTCAAACCAGTCAGAATGGCCATCATCAAAAAATCTACAAACAGTAAATGCTGGAGAGGGTGTGGAGGAAAGGGAACCCTCTTGCACTATTGGTAGGAATGTAAATTGATACAGCCACTATGGAGAACAGTATGGAGGTTCCTTAAAAACCTAAAAGTAGAACTACTTTATGACCCAGCAATCCCAGTACTGGGCATATACCCTGAGAAAACCATAATTCAAAAAGAGTCATGTACCACAATGTTCATTGCATCTCTATTTACAGTAGCCAGGACATGGAAGCTACCTAAGTGTCCATCGACAGATGAATGGATAAAGAAGATGTGGCACATATATACAATGGAATATTACTCAGCCAAAAAAGAAGTGAAATTGAGTTATTTGTAGTGAGGTGGATGGACCTAGAGACTGTCATACAGAGTGAAGTAAGTCAGAAAGAGAAAAATAAATACTGTATGCTAATACATATTTATGGAACCTAAAAAAAAAATGGTTATGAAGAACCTAGGGGCAAGACAGGAAAAAAGACGGAGACATAGAGAATGGACTTGAGGACACGGGAAGGGGGAAGGGTAAGCTGGTCTGAAGTGAGAGAGTGGCATGGGCTTATATATACTACCAAATGTAAAATAGATAGCTAGTGGGAAGCAGCCGCATAGCACAGTGAGATCAGCTCGTTGCTTTGTGACCAACTAGAGTGTTGGGATAGGGAGGGTGGGAGGGCGACGCAAGAGGGAGGAGATATGGGGATATATGTATACGTATAGCTGATTCACTTTGTTATAAAGCAGAAACTAACAGACCATTGTAAAGCAATTATACTCCAATAAAGGTTACAAAAAAAAAAGAATAAAAAGTAAAATTGGAACTACCATACGACCCAGCAATCCCACTACTCGGCATATACCTGGAGAAAACCATAATTCAAAAAGTGTCATGCACCACAATGTTCATTTCTGCTCTATTTAAAATAGGCAGGACATGGAAGCAACCGAAATGTCCATCAACAGATGAATGGATAAAGAAGATGTGACACATATATACAATGGAATATTACTCAACCATAAAATGAAATGAAATTGAGTTGTCTGTAGTGAGGTGGAAGGACCTTGAGACTGTCATACAGAGTGAAATAAGTCAGAAAGAAAAACAAATACCGTATGCTAACACATACATATGGAATCTAAAAAAAAAAAAAAAAGTTCTGAAGAACCTAGGGGCAGGACAGGAATAAAGACGCAGACTTAGAGGATGGACTTGAGGACATGGGGATGGGGAAGGGTAAGCTGAGACGAAATGAGAGAGTGGCATGGACATATATACACTACCAAATGTAAAACAGAAAGCTATTTGGCAGCAGCCACATAGCACAGGGACATCAGCTCGGTTCTTTGTGTCCACCTGGAGGGGTGAGATAGTGAGGCTTGGAAGGAGATGCAAGAGGGAGGAGATATGCGAATAAATGTTTATATATAGCTGAATCACTTTGTTCTACAGCAGAAACTAACCCAGCATTGTAAAGCAATTATACGCCAATAAAGTTGTTAAAAAAAAAAAATTAAAGCATTAACAGATGCAGTAGTAAAACAGCATAACTAAAATCCATTTTAGCTATAAATGAGACTTTTCTATGTTAAATTTCAATGCCATAATAATAAGGTTATAATCATTTATTATGTTAAATTAAGAACAAAATTTTACTAATGGTGCAATTTTCTTGCTAATTTATTCTTTACTTAATAGCACATAATTATCTGAGTAAAATTTGATGTCTCTTCCAAATAGAAAAGGCATTGTGAAGAGACACATTCAAGTCCAACTAACTTTTTAAAATTTAAATTATAAAAGAATTTGAGACTGGCATTAATGTGCTCTCTGCTTGTATCTTTTTTTCATTTTTTTTGAAATTAGAAAATGTGTGTCATGGGTGTTCAGTTAGAATATTACGAATCTTACTGATCATGGAATAAATCAATATAAAGTGATTTATTTGGCAAATACATTGTAGTATGAAGCAACAAAAATTGAACTATATATCTCAAAATGACTCATTAGTTATGACAATTTAAAAATATTATCTTGTGGTTTAACAATTGTTATAAATACAAAGTAGGAAGCATATGAATATAGTGAATGCTTAACATCTATATAATGAAACCAACCTCCTTCCAAGAAAACATTCATTGCTTAATAGCTACTTGATAAATTCTGTAAAGAAAATGTCCACTGTCACCAGATACTATAAAACTCCTAGAGGAAAACATAGGCAGAACATTCTTTGACATGTCGTGGAAATATTTCTTGGATCCGTCTCCTAGAGTAATGGAAATAAAAACAAAAATAAACAAATGGGACCTAATTAAACTTAAAAGTCTGCACAGCAAAGGAAACTATAAAGAAAACAAAAAGACAACCTACGGGATGGGAAAAAATATTTGCTACCGACAAGGGATTAATTTCCAAAATATATAAACAGCTCATACAGCTTAATATCAAAAATACAAAAAACCCAATCAAAACATGGGTAGAAGATCTAAATAGACATTCCTCAAAGGAGACATACAGAGCCAACAGGTACTTGAAAAGATGCTCAACATTGCTAATTATTAGAAAAATGCAAATCAAAACTGCAATGAGGTATCACCTCACACCAGTCAAAATGGCCATCATTAAAAAGTCTACAAAGAATAAATGCTAAAGAGGATGTGGAGAAAAAGAAACCTTACTACACTGTTGGTGGAAATGTACATTGGTGCAGCCACTATGGAGAACACTATGGAGGTTCCTTTTAAAACTAAAAATAGAGTTACCACATGATCCTGCAATCCCACTCCTGGGCATATATCCAGAGAAAACTCTAATTCGGAAATATACATGCACCCCAATGTTCATAGCAGCACTATTTACAATAGCCAAGACATGAAAGCAAACCAAATGTCCAGCAGATGAATGAATAAAGAAAATGTGGTGTATATATATATATATATATATATATATATATATATATATATATATATATATAATACAAATGCATATTACTCAGCCATAAAAAAGAATGAAATAATGCCATTTGCAACATGGATGGACCTAGAGATTATCGTATTAAATGAAGTAAGCCAGACAGAAGAAGACAAATACCATATGATATGACTTACATGTGGAATGTAGAAAAATGATATAAATCAACTTATTTATAAAATAGAAACAGACTCACACACATAGAAAATAAACTTATGGTTACCAGAGGGGATAGCAGGAAGGGGGGGAGATAAATTAGGAGTTTGAGATTAACATATACACACTACTATAATTAAAATAGGTAAACAACAAAGACCTATTGTATAACACAGGGAACAATATTCAGTATCTTGTAATAACCTAAAATGGAAAAGAATCTGAAATATGTATATATGTATAACTGTATCACTTGGCTGTACACCTGAAACTAACAAAACATTGTAAATTAACTATACTTCAATTAAAAAAAAAAAGAAAATGTCCACTGTCAAATGCACCACTTTGAGTCTGCTGTTGAATACTATTTAAACTTCTCTATTCTTTCCTTTTTTCCCATTGATTTATGTAGGTAATTACTGAGCACATTCCCTGTGTATATAATTAAAAATTATACTAAGTACTAAAGAAAAAGTCAAGACTGAAATGAGAGTCTATTACAGGAATAGTTAGCCCAAATTTGACACTCAGAAATGGTTTTTTGGAAAAGTGTTATTACCTTAAGATCTGAAGGACATAGAATAATTGCCCAGAAAATAATGTGGGAATAGAGGATTCTATATATAGAGAGAATGTGCAAAAGATGATCATCTGTTGATCTGTAGATACGAGCTCTGAAGAGAATCTGGTTTTCATCAAGTTGAAATTTTAAAATAGGAACTAAATCTTCTAACATGGTGTAATAAAAATGCTAAACAATGACTGACTGATTCTGGGAAAAGGTAATCTGATGATTGACAAATAATGCAAAAACTACATTTAAATACTTTCAAACATTCTAATGTTTTTCAACCTTTCTAAATAAGACATAGACCCCACATTCTCTAGTTTAAATTTTAATTATAGAAAAAACACTTCAGGCTGAAAGATTAAAGTGCTTCTCCTTTCACTTTTGTTGCCTATTTTATTTTACTGTGTACACATATATTTCAATACAGGCTTATGTTACATATCAGTAGCTCTATAACCATTCATCAACTAATATATATTGTGGCTTAGTGCTGTCTCTGTTTCTCTTTCTACTCTGATTAGGGTTTATTTTTGGTTTGCTTGGTTAAATAGGTATAGTAGAACACAGTAACTTGTTTTTCATCTTAAAAAATACATTATTCCAACTGTAACTGACCACCCATGATCTAATTTGATTCATTAATGGTCCTGCCCTAGATTTCTCAGGGCACTTTTTATGCATGCTTCTACCACTCTTTCCAGTCACATCAGGCACCTGCATGGACCTAATGGGCTTATTTTATTCACACTTTGCTATTATTGCAAAGAAATGGTGATTTTCTAAATGGTCTCTAAAATCTGAAAGAGCTAATGCAACTTTACAAATTGCTTGACTTTAACTGTGGAAATATCCAGGTAAGACTGATTCCATATATCTGGCTGTGATTATTGCACTAAGAAATTTCCAATCCTAAAAGTTTGGAAGCCGAAAGTATCTTCCTCAGTTGGAGATTAAATCATTATAGAAACATCACTCATACCCAACATATTTTTTAGAATTTTCAGTCCAAAGAATAAAATCTTTCATCCAGGTAAAATGGAACAATACAAACAGAAAATTAGTAAATTTGCAAGTTAGGTGACAAATACTATTTTGCACATAAAATGATGTGCCCTGATATAATATATTTAAATAATAGTTTATTTCTCTGCTTTTTCTTTTCCTACATAAATTATGTTAGAATGTTTTGTTTAAATCCTGAAACAAAAGCTTCTGAGATGATATGACTTGGTAACCCATGTTAACACCCTTAATGCTAGGGGAATGCTCTCTGTTTATGGTAAAGACAGCTCTGGCAGCATAGGGTGGCCAAAACAACTGTGAGAAAGTTTTATGTTCTTATTGTAATAACAAAAGACCCTTACCTCCTTAAGTCTTTGACATATTAGACATCTTCACATCTAGTATGTCAAAAACTAGCAAGTTCAATGTCATGGGACACTATTTTCTAATAGTCAATAAGGTACATTAGGAATGGATGCCATTTTTATGAGAAAATCATTGTAGAGAGCCTGATTGATTTTGGTTTTGGAGGAAACACATAATAGACTGATTGTGAATCTTATTATGGTAGGATGGATATCAACTAAGAGTTCGACAGTTGAAATTTTTATTTCATGTTTTCCACATTAACTCTGATACCAAAGCCTACTTCCAAAATAGATTTCAGGCAACTTAAAACAAAACCATGCAAATCCAGCAGAACTGTGAAATCAGACAAATACAAAACAAAGAAAACATCCAAGAGCTGAAACCCCATATGTGGGTAGGTAAAGATGAGGGGAAAAAACACAGCTATGTCAGAAGAAAAAGGTTTTAAGTTTTAAGTCTGCATTCAAACTTAAAACCCTCAGCTTCCTGGGAGTCAGTAGAGGAAGGAAGCAGAATAAGTTTCAATGACATAAAAAATGACTCAGTAGAACACTATATTATCTACTGGGCAGTATTTTTATTAGCACGGTAAAAGTGATATAAAATTTGCTAGTTTACTGGTAACTCGTCTTATACTCTGCCCATGATCATCATATCATCAAAATTACATAGAATTCCTGAAATCTTACAAATAGTGTTCTACCTAAGTATTAAAAAATTTGAAATCCCCCCAAAAAAGAAATCCCAAACCAAAGTATCTTAACCCATATGACCTTGACAAGAATGTTTGCTGGAATTTTTGATTGCTAGTCATGTATCCCACATCATTCTAAACATTTACTTCTCACGAAAACATTAAGTACAATTATTATCCCATTTACTGATATCTCATGTACCTGAACAAAGCCTGGCCTGCCTGTAGTAATAAGCAATAAATGGAGTTTTAAGGAGACTGAGTAACCAACACAGTGTCGTATAGCTGCTAAACATTGAACTGAGATGTGAAAATAGGTCTTTTGACCATAAAATCAATGCATTATGATATACTGTTACAAAGAAACATTCATAGTTGTCAAGTTTCAGCTACTAAAGACTTTTGGTGATCTGAACCCTTAGTAAGACATCAAAGTATCATTTATTCCACATGTTGGATATGGTTATTATTTAACAAAATTTCATTGTCCCTATAGTTTCTACAAATTATACCTAAACTTTCTTTAATGCCTGTAGTCTATATAGCTCCATGGTTATTCACTACTGGTTTAAATGCAACTGTTTAATTATATGCTTTAATATTGTATTCCTTTCAGGTAAATTGATAAATTGACTGCATCTAAAATAAATTACACTGATCCTCCTCCTCTATGTATATATCTGATTCGTTAAAAATGCTCTGGGAAGTTGGTTGGAGACTTTCTCTAGTTAGAAGGCACAAATCGTTCATTTATTCACTTTCTTCCTCATTCGTCTATTCCAGATAATTTAAGCACCATTACATTCCGGATTCTACATAATGTATTAGGGAAGTAGTGGTGAACAAAAAGATGTCATTCTGTTTTCCTGAGCTTTTAGATTAGTGGAAGTAATGAACATGACAAAAAAAAATGCACTCAGTATAAAATTACAAGCTGTAATAAATGTTCTGAAGGAAAGATAATGAATCCAAAGTAACCATTTAAAATAACTGGTATGGTACCATACAAGTTAGACATATGTGTGAAAGCTCTAAGGCAAGTGTATACAAAATGTATTAAGTAAGGAACTATGGCCAGTGCATTAGAGAACAAAGGGCAAATAGGAGTGTTGCTAGTTGATGCTAGAAGGGTAAGTAGGACTCAGATAATAAAGGCAAATTTAGACTATGTTAGTCTTTATCCTATGAGGTTAGTGTTTTTGCAGGATTGTGGTGAGAGCATGCTATATATATAAGCAACACTTCTGGTTGCAGACTGGAGGAAAGAATTGAAGAGGTGTTACTGTGGGAAACCAGTTAAGAGTTTACAGCAGTAGTATTTGTGAGAGATGATGGAGGGTTGGACTTCAACCCCAATGTACAACATCAACCCTTGCTCCAGAATTGTGGACCTACCTGGCGGTTCTACAAATATTTGACTTGCCACCCCCCACAATTACATGAGCCAATTTTTTGAAATCTCTATCTATTTCTGTTATATGTGCTTCTGTTTCTCTGGTGATATGACATTATGTAATGTAGACAATTGTTTTGGGAATTTGGCCCTAAAGTTGAAAAAAGCTGAACAATAAGACAATAGCTGGAGGGGAAATGGAATTAAATGCTAGTTGAAAGGCTGAAGTAAAAAGGGAAAGAATGAATACACACAACACAAAAGGATAACTGATAACTTTCTTGATATAAGAAGTTTGGGTGGGTTCAAGGATGAAGGGATGGTTGGATCTAGAGCACAGCAGGAGTTATTGTTCTTAAATGGTGATTATGAAAACTTACGTCTGGGTATTTTGTTGTCTAGATATAGTAATTAGAATCTGTGTGCATCTAGTCTTATGGTTTCAATTTCCTTTATGAAGTAGTCTTGAAGCCTGCTCAGAGTGAGTCCATGTGCTGTGAGGAAGAGGCAATTACAGGTCTGAGAAGAGCAGAAGAATTTTTAAATAGAAATTTAGGTGGAATTTCAAGCCAGACATGGCTATGTATGTCTGTATTTCCTTCTTTTCCTCATGAAATTATTTAACAAAAAAACCCCACAATCATCGTAAAGGGAGAAAACAAATTCTTACAAACTCAATTTCATGTGAAACTAGGAAGGAGATGTAATCCACAGATTCCAAATTATGTGTAAAATGCTACCAAAATACCTAAAATTGGGCAAAAGCTGTGAGAGAAAAATAGAGAAGTGTGGATAATGACAGTAAGAACCAAGGGAGTTTATGTCAGAAAATTCCAGGAAAAATAAATTTTCTAAATGTTTAACTCTTGGTGTCGACAAGAAATGTCTGCACTGTGGTAAGTTAAGAAGGTAAAGAAAGCTCTTCTGCTAGTGATCTGGCTCTGGATTTGGAGCTGCACAATGAATCACAAAGAATACAGTCTGTCTCTCTGGCAGCAGAGGTGAGTGTGCCTTTGGTATGTAGAAATTTCCCCTGCCTAGTAGAGTATCTGGACCACTTCCTATATGTAGAGAACTAATAAAAATGATTGGACAAAGTATATTTAACATATATAATTGTGAATAATATAATAAAAGAACTTACATGGTATTGTTACAGAAACGATATAAGTAAAACAAGAAGAAAAAGAACATTTTCTCTACCAAAAGACAAAGTGACCAGAAAAAAATTTCTACCACAGAGAATACACAAATTTTGGCCAAATGTTTTCCATGAATTAAAAAACAAACTTAGTAAACAAATCACACTGATGAACAAACACCACAAGACAGGGGAAAAATATCAGGGGCTAGAGGATCAGAAAGATGGAAGAGACAAAATGGGAATATAGACAGAGTTCAGGAAGGAAGCAGCAATAATTCACCATAGCATCACAGAAATGAAGACAAACTTGGAAGAAGCACAGAAGAAAAGACCCTGTAGATACACAGTAAGAGACACAGAGGCTAGAAAAGAAGAAACAAGCACTAGGAAATAGAAATAAAACAAGTGTTAAATGGGATAAGAGAATAAACAATAGATATAGAAGACAGGCAAAAAAGATACATGCATAATTAGAGTCTTTAAAGACATAAACTGAAATAATGGAACAGAATTTAATTCAAAAATATAATAGTTAATCTGTACAATTAGAAATAATTGAAATCTACATAATGAAAAGGAACACCATTTGGCGGAAAAAAGAAGTAGCATCTCTTTGAAGGGGGAAAATTAATTCAACTGGGACTCATTTTTTCAGAACCATATTCAGTGTCAGAAGAACATGGAACAAGTTATAGAAGAGATATACTCAGAGAAAGACAATGTCACCAGGGACTTAATATTCAGCCAAATCTTTACCCAAAAGTTCCAAAGAAAGAAAAGAAAGAAAGAAATCATTAAATATGACAACACGTTCTGTTAATGAAGCTGTAGGGAAACAAGGGAAACAGATACTCACTCTGATGGTGAAATTATTAACTGGTACAAACCTTATAGAGTCGATTGCTAACACTGATCAAATTTAAGAAACGTATACACTTGACAGAGCAATCTCACTTCTAGGAATTATTCCAATGACATGCTTACCTATATGTGAAATGACATATTTTCGAGTTTATTCAGCTCATTGTATTACATTAAGATAAAAAACAACCAAAGTCCATAACTTATTTATATCCACATAGTGATAAAAGCATATGAGGAAATGTTTTACTTGCTGATATAGATAGATCTCCAAAATACATTGTTAAATAAAATATTACAGAACGGTGTGGGTAATAAATGATACAGGTAAAAATAAAATGATGAAAAATAAGGCATTTGCTTTGCTTCTGCTTGTACATGTATTAATAAGTTCTAGAAGAAACAAAAGAAACCACCAATGGCAGTTATTTTGAGAGCAAGGTGTGGATAGGAGAAATGGAGGATGGGCAAGACACTAAGATTTTCACTATATACGTTTTTAGGAATTTGGGGGTTTTAGCTCGTTGGAGTTTATTACATATTCAAAAAGAAAGTGAATAAATTTAATGAAAAAAGATATAATATATACAATAGGTGAAGTACTTAAACACATATTCCTAAGCTCAAAAATTCCTTATTAAGAAGCTTTTGTAAAGTCAACTTAGAAAAATACCATATTCATCATATAATCTTCAATAATAGTGGTCGTATTCTGAGAAATAAAAAAACCTCAAACAATGTTCTGTAACCCTCCCCAGCTATGTAGCTCTGACATGTGACAAAGTAATGTCACTATACCTGCTTCAACTTAAATTGGAACATGTGAAAATCCTATTGAATAATTAAAACAAAACAAAACAATAAAAACACCACCAACAACAAAATCTTGCCACTATCATTAGTCATCATTTAAGATTTATTTTTTTTAAACACAATGGAATATTTTTTTAATTTATTTTTTTAATTAATTTATTTTTTTAATTAATTTATTTTTGGCTGCATTGGGTCTTCATTGCTGCACATGGGCTTTCTCTAACTGCAGCGAGCGGGAGCTACTCTTCGTTGCAGTGCGCGGACTTCTCACTGTGGTGGCTTCTCCTGCTGCAGTGCAGGCTTCAGTAGTTGTGGAACGAGGGCTCAGTAGTTGTGGCTCATGAGCTCTAGAGCACAGTCTCAGTAGTTGTGGTGCACGGGCTTAGTTGCTCCACCGCATGTGGGATCTTCCTGGACCAGGGCTCAAACCCATGTCCCCTGCATTGGCAGGTGGATTCTTAACTACTGTGCCACCAGGGAAGTCCTAAGATTTAAATTTTTTAAGGACCACTTCCTATATGTAGGACCTGTTGAAGTCATTGCTGTTTATGTGGCAGAACTGTTCTATCTCTGTCATCACTGCAATACTGGTGACTTTTTAGATGATCTATGTCATGTAAAAACTACTGAATCTATTTTAGGGTAGGGTGGTTAGACATAATGCAAAAATTACACAAAGCACCTTACTGAGAAAAAGAGTTCTTTAAGTTAGCCACATATGAAAATCACTGCAGAGCACATTCAAAATATGATAAAGGAAAAAATTATTGAACAGTCATTTTCCAGATATACATAGTGGCTCTCACTCCTAAAATAATACATATTTAAACTAGCAAAATGGTAATACTCTGTAAGTCTATTTGTGTATTACAGAAGAGATTTCAGAAATACCAAATAGGACTTCCCTTAAAAAAAAAATAAAAGAGTGAAATGGAAATTCGAGAAATAAAAAAAAAAAGATATATATTAAAAAAATAAATACCAAATAGTCTCTTCAGTAATTTTTATAGTTAGAAAAAATGTTTTCTTCCATTTTATTGACCAGGAAATACAACTAAAATATTATTTTTGGACAGCCCTAAAGTAAAATTTCTGGTGAATTCTGTTGACATCCAGCCTTTATAGGCAAAGTACAGTGTTTATCTTTTGGGTAATACAATACCACACTCATAATGGATACTGTTTATTATTTCCAAATAGGAAATTAAAATGTAGGAAAAATCTACTGGAAAATCAAATTAATATTACTAAATTGAAAACATGGTGATTAAATATCTTAAGATGAGAATAATCTTGCTTGCTTAATAAAACCTTTCATTTAATTTAATAATTTACAGTATTTTCTCATAAATAGGGTATTTCAAACCCATTTGTATTTGTTTTGAAAAACATCATTTTTTGGAATCACTAGTGCCATGCATCTGCAGTGCAATTACCTAGTATTTCAAAATGATCTTTTGAAAGACTTCCGTAAAGTCAAATCATGAGTTTTGCTTTTTTTTTGATTTTTATCTCGTCTTTTAATTACCATCTAAAGTGATTCTATATTTTTTATTCAAATATATGATAATTAACTGGGCTGAAATTATGTGCAATGTAAGTTGCTGTCAGATGAAACCTCAAATTGCAATACACGGTACAAACCAAAGTAAATTATTTCCTGGAAATTGATGTATCTTCAGTTTACATTGACAGTGATATAAATACTAAAGCAGCCATTTTGACCAAAGGAAGCTGAAAAGCATATTATTGAGTATGAGCTGTTAAATGAAGACTGAAAGAATAGATGAATAAGTTTGCAATTCTTTATGTGACAGCTCAATGGTTCTGCTTTCAAATTAACACTTAATTATTCTGTTTATAAATTTGTTTATATGATATATGTTTCCATTTTATTCAATATCTAATTATACCACTTGCTAATAGAAGCTTATTTTATAAAATATGTTAAAACATTTCTATTTTCTCAAAACAGTAATTGTAGAAGCTGTAATAAGCAGTGCCTATCCTATTAGAATTGAAGAATCCTAATATTCTCCAAAAAGAGAAAAAAAAGCACAAAATATTAGAACATAGACACATATATTTGGATCATTCAAATAATAACTTGCATGTGAAATTGTAATGTGAAAATTTTAATAGTCACAACTAAATATTTTTCCACTCATTTGTATTACCTGAGAATCCCTTTCACATGCTTACCAGAGAAATATAAAAGGCATAAATATAATGCTTCTTTGGAAAGGGAATAGTTTTTTTGTTTTTTTTTAAATTAATTTATTTATTTTTATATTTATTTTTGGCTGTGTTGGGTCTTTGTTTCTGTGCGAGGGCTTTCTCTAGTTGCGGCAAGCGGGGGCCACTCTTCATCACGGTGCGCGGGCCTCTCACTATCGCGGCCTCTCTTGTTGCAGAGCACAGGCTCCAGACGCATGGGCTCAGTAGTTGTGGCTCATGGGCCTAGTTGCTCTGTGGCATGTGGGATCTTCCCAGACCAGGGCTCGAACCCATGTCCCCTGCATTGGCAGGCAGATTCTCAACGACTGCACTACCAGGGAAGCCCCAAGGGAGTCGTTTTTAATCAACAAAATTTATGAATGGTTTCTACTTTCCACATTTAAAATCCCTTTAAGTTTTTGCTGCTATTGGAAAAGAAGACAAGTAAAACTCATCAAAACAGTAAATGACAAAATATCCAGTAACATTGATTTTTATAGAAAATCACCTAAAACAACAAAAAACCCTATTATTCCAAAATTTTCTTATGAAATGGTGATGGGATCATGACAAGCAGGTGATAACCACTCTGGTTTCTCACTTTATAACTTTGAGTCTATGCTCATTATTGAAAAAAATAAAATACAAATTATTTTAGACAAGATTCTAACTCTAGGGCAATGAAATATAGGGCATAACATCGTCCAGCATTATCCAGCATGATCATCTAGAACAGTTTTCAAGGACAAGTGATTTTGTCCCCCACAGCAGACTTTTGGTGATATCTGGAAACAGTTTTATTGTCATGGCTTGGGGTGGGACAGATTGACAAAGATTGACTCTCTCCTTGAACAAACTTTAATCAGGCTTCTCTGAGCCCTCTTCTCAACTAGGTCACTACCTTGGCATCCATGTCCTTGGCCTGATGAGTCCAGTTATCAAAGAATCCTGCTAAGACAGTTTATGGAGAGCCTCAGCCTCTCAACACTTGATATCTGATGTGACTCCTCATCTCTTACTCTTGATATCTAAACCCTTAGCCTGCTTTTAGAAAGAATCTTATTAAGCCAGTTTAGCAAGAATTCCCTTATGCCTGGTACCTAATCAGGTTTCCTCTAGTAATTTTCAATCCACTGACCCCTTCATTCAGCTCCTTGGCTATAGGTCTTCAGCTGTCTCAGAACTGAGTTCAATCTCTTTCCTATGGCAACAGTCTTGACCTCTATTGTTATATTCTTGAATAAATCCTCCTTGTGTCTTTTAATGAGTGTCCAGTGCAATGTTTTGTAAAAATTGTTAGAATAATTTATCTTTAACAGGATATTGTTGGCATCTAGTATGGGTGGGGACCAGAAATGCTGCTAAGCATCCTACAATGCACAAAACAGCTCCAAAACAAGGAATTATCCAGCCAAAATGTCAATAATACCTGGTTGAGAAACTCTATTCTAGAGAGATCAGAATGGCTGACAAACATGTGACCTAAGGTGGTCTTCTACACCTATTTGCTGTAAAAAAATTAAGCCAGCTTGCATATAGATTGCATTTTCTTTTTAAGATCTGCTTGTATTGGCAACCCATACTCAGTGCTAGAATTTGGGAAATTTGTAGGTAGGAAAGCTGCTGGACCTAGTCTAACATAGTGGTTGTTGCTTTCGGAATCAATGGATATGCCTCTCAATATAAGTGAAGAGATGTTTGAAATTTGACTGTTGGAAGAAAGCAGACTAGCAAGAACATCCCTGCAAGGGATGGCAAGGGCTCTGCATGGTCAGACTTAAAAGAGTGACACTATTTGGAGCAGAAACAGAAACTGTGGACTGCTCATACTGAGATCTCCCTAAGTCAAGCATTAGAATAAACCTTAGCACTAAAGAAACCCATAGAATGTTAAGGTAATTCAAGCAAGGACTTCAAGAGACAGGTAACTCTTGAACTCTCTGCTCACAAGTGTGAACTTGTAAATAACTGAAAATTAATCTAAGGAAATTAACAAGAATGAAATAAATATAACTGTGTCAATTATTAAATTGAATGATATAGACATTAATGTTACAGTAACACAGAAACAAAGATTAATAGTCACAGAAAGATTAATAGTCACAGATGGCTTAGTAGAAGAGGATAGAAGATTTGGAGATGAATAATATATGTAAAATATGATTTAGCTCAATTCTGGAACAATGAAAGTCCTCAAAAAAAACAAAAAAAAAAGAGCAGCTATCACTGTTTTCCTGTTTTTCTTTTAAACATGTTCAAATGCAAGTTAGTTAGAAGAGAAGGGAAAGAAATGCCAAGTTATAAAGATTGAACTGAGGAAAATGAAATAGAGATATATAGAAACAAAGTATAGACCGAGCTTAGCATAATGCTTTTACAGATTGGATCTAAATTTATAATGATAATTATTGAAAGTATCAGGTTTTTGTTAGACTTTGAAAGATTATGTGCATCACTGAGTGCCAAGTACCTCAACTCTCACCAGTTTAAAGTCCCCTTCTATGCTTCAGGCAGATTGAAATATTACAAGTCCCTGTTAACATAGTGACCCTTGGTCCCCTTCTTTGATTTGTTAAGACTTTATTTTTTACAAAGTAAAATGGAAGGAAAAGTACAGACATATCCCAGATACTTCCTGTCTCCACACATGCACAGCCTCCTACATTATCAACATCCCCTACCAAGGTGGTACCTTTCTTACAACTGATGAACCTACATTGACAATTCATAATCATTCAAAGTTCACAGTTTACGTTACAGTTCACACTTTATATTGTACATTCTATGGTTTTGGACAAATGTATCCATCATCATTGTATTATCCAGAGTATTTTCACTGTCTTAAAAATCCTCTGTGCCCCACCTAATCATCCCTTCCCACCCCTCAAACTTCTGGCAACCACCAATCTTTTGACTGTCTCCATACTATTGCCTTTTCCAGAATGTCATATAGTTGGAATCATAAATTATGTAGCCTTTTCAAATTGGCTTCTTCCACTTAGTAAAATGCTTTTAAGTTTCCTCCATGTCTTTTCATGGTTTGATAGCTCATTACTTTTTAGTGCTGAGTAATATTCCATAGTCTGGATGTACCACAGTGTATTTATCTACCCCTTATCATTTACCGTGGTGTTCTCTCTTTCTAGAACATCTCTTCCTAACCCTTTGCCTTAGCAACTTCTCCTGGTATAGTCAAGACCCTTACCCTATGGTCACCATCTTCTGCAAGTCTACCCTGACTACCCTATATTTTTATGTGAGTAAAGCATCTTTTTTCTTTCTTTCTATAACTCCCCATGTTCATTATACTTATCACCCTGCTTTGTAATTGTTTGTTTACTTAACTGTGAGGACTTTCTCTTTCACTAATCTCATAGTTTCTGGTACAGTGCATTACACTCAGGGGAAGTCAATAAGCATTCCTGACTGACACTCTCTGCTTAAGAGCTTTAGGTAAAATAATTACCTTCAGTAATTACAAACACACCCACACAAAGCAAATGCTTAAAGACAAGGGAAAAAAATTTTTTGTCAAGGCAAAGAAAGAAGGCTAAGGAAAACTTTTCTTTAATATTTATGGTAGGCCTTTGTAAAAGATCTTTAACTTCCTTTTTTTCTATTATGAAACATGGAATGCTTTATACCAGTCATCAAATACCATTATTTGTTTAATATAGGTTACTAAGCAGATTTTGGCATGAAGCACACTCTACAACATGCAAGCATTCCGGAACCAGACAGCCTGGCTTAAAATCCTGACTTTACTGCTTATTAACAAATTAATTTCTTTGCCCAAGTTTCCTCTTCTGAAACAAATCCAATGAAAGTGTGGTGGGGAATAAAAAAAAAAATAGTAGCTCCCTGGAGTTACTGTATTAACCACTAAGTGAATCATTAAATGTAGAGTGCTTGTAAATATGTCCGGCCAGCATAAGTGTTCAGTAAGTGTTAGATATTATTTTATGATAAAACAATATATTTTAGATAATGCATTTTCTTACCAGTGTTCAAAATGCAAGAATTGTTTGTAATATTGAATGTAATACTGACAACAAGTGTTTATCTTCTCTGCTTTATGAGACCACATTAAAAATAACAGTAAAGAAAACAAGTGCAAATAGGTATGCCAAGTGTTTTCCATTTGCCCTGCCATATTTAAAATCTGCTTTTCTCTGTGCTTTTTGTGAAGCACATCCTTTGTGTTTTGCTTTGCATTTTTTTCTTTCCAGTGGAAGGGACTTAAAAAATTAGAAGGGAGAAGAGTGAGGTTGAGTATTATTTCCCTAACCCCATTCATGCCACATCATTAGGAATTAGCAAGTTCACTGAGCCTACAGCTCCTGTTGGAAGGTTCTCTACTAGACATGGATACTTTCTCTGTGTTCTAGCAATTTTTCTTTTCTTTTGCCCAGTCAGTACCTGTATTAGTTTTCTTTTGCTGCTGTAACAAATTACCACAAACTTAATGGCTTCAAATGACACAAATGTGCTATCTTTCAATCTTGCAGATCACAGGTCTGACTCGGCTAAAATCAAGATGTCAACAGGGCTACATTCCTTTCTGGAGACTTTACTGAAGAATCCATTTCCTTGCCTTTTCCAACTCTTAGAGTAACAAAGAAGAACAAACATGACTCCATGTTGGATCTATTCCTTTAGCTCTAACCTTTGTGTCCTGTTGCCTGTGCTTAGTCATGCTGGCTCTGTACTCTTGTAAAAGAATGTTACGTATAGCCTGAGATATACAGGATAGCCCATTCTCAAGGCTCTGCCTCTCAGGCTTGACCTTTAAAGGTGTAACACTTTTCATTCATATGGAGATAAAAAGTTGCAGAACAGAGAACATTTGTCTTGTTGGAGGTTTACAGGAACATTGTGACCAGACCTCTGAGGACAGCTGCAAGAACAAAGTATTCTGGCACCAAGAAGTTTGCAAAAACCAATCACACTCCCTCCCTTTGTAGTATAAAAGAAGCCTAAATTCTAATTCCAGTAAGATGGTTCTTTGGGACACTAGTATACTATCATCTCAGTCTGCTGGCTTTCCGAATAAAGTTGTTATTCCTAGTCCTAACACCTTGTCTCTCAATTTATTGGCCTGTTGTGTGGTGAACAGTATAAGCTTGAACTCAGTAACACCAGAATCTCATAGCCCTCTTCCTTCATCTTTCTCCAAGGCCAGCACATTTCATCTCTGTGAAGATTCTTCCATAGTCATTTCTCCTCTGACCATAGCCAGCAAAGGCTCTCTACTGTTAAGAACCTATATGATTAGATTTGGTCTGCCAAGAGAATACAGAGTAATCATCCCATTTTTAAGGCCCTCAGGTTAATCATATCTGCAAAGCTCCTTTCACCATATAAGACAAAAGGTTCTGGGGATTAGGATGTGAACATTTTTCAAGGCACCCTTTTTTTCTGTTTATCTCACTTCTAGACTGGTATTATCCCCACCTGTTGCTAGCCCTGAGGTACTGCAACATCACTTGACGTTTCTCTGCCTACACATTTATGAATAGAATCTTTATAAACCATCCATTTTGACTGTGCAAGGATACTGACAATCCCACAAAGATAAAAATGTATTGGAGAGAGTATATCAGTGAAAAATAGATTATACAAATCTTTATAAGAGTGTAAGGTAATGTAAAATTGGTAGCTGGGTTAATAGTATGTAGAAAGCAAAAGACAAAAGGATTTTCAGAATGAGACGATGATGTGAAATAAGCCAAATACTGTTGAGAAATTTCTGAGAAGATTAGGGAATATAGGAACCAGCTGTCCTCAACCAGAAGGTGAGGACGGAGTGGAACATTCAAACCCAGGGGTGTTGAATAAACATCTGCACAATGTATTCACTATACTTTCAGGTAGAACAATGGAGAGAATGAATTTTCTAGAGACACTGAGTGGGCAAGATTCTTAATTCCTAGGCACCTAGAAAAAGACAGGGCAGTAGTGAAGGACTGGAAGTTTGTGTTCTAAGGAAATAGAGTTATTCATTCAACCAGCTTTGCCTTACTCCTAAAACCCCAGCAGGTAGGGCTATAATTTCTAGTGTTGGAGACTGAAGAATCCATCTTGCAAGTAAAAAATATACCTATGTTAAAGACCTGCATATACTGACATTTTAGGTCTTCTGTGACAAAATTGTCTTCTCATTCTCACAGTCACCTACCAAGAATCAAGTAGGTGTTAAGTATCATCCTAGTATACAAAATGTCATTGGCCATGTTAAAGGATAGGTTCAGACCCTAACAAGAACAGATACTTGGAAGAAAGTCCACCTAGAGAACAACCCTCTAGAATTTTTTTTTTTTAATTCTAAAGTATCTATAAGAAATTTAAAACACCCTATCATACAAAGCCAATGAAATTTCCCAGAAAAATCAAGCAAATAGAAACAAGGATTTAAAAAAAAACACTTATATGATCACACACAACAGTCCAATAATTGCCTAATAATAATTTCAGAAAAAGGGGAAATGAAAGGGCAAAGTAGACTAGGGGGCTGAGGTTGAGGGTCAGATACTTACTCCCTTTCCTATCTGTTGGCTTCTAGAGTACATGCATGAGAATTAAGCTCCAGATGGTTTAGTGTTCATTGTGGAAGCAGCATCCATAGGTAGCAAGAGTCCTGTGCACCAGTCACAGTGTCTTTTTTTTTTTTAATTTTATTATTTATTTATTTGTTTGTTTATTTATTTATTTATTTATTTATTTATTTATTTATGGCTGTGTTGGGTCTTTGTTTCTGTGTGAGGGCTTTCTCTAGTTGTGGCAAGTGGGGGCCACTCTTCATCGCGGTGCGCGGGCCTCTCACTATCGCGGCCTCTCTTGTTGCGGAGCACAGGCTCCAGACGCGCAGGCTCAGTAGTTGTGGCTCACAGGCCCAGTTGCTCCGCGGCATGTGGAATCTTCCCAGACCAGGGCTCGAACCCGTGTCCCCTGCATTGGCAGGCAGATTCTCAACCACTGTGCCACCAGGGAAGCCCCACAGTGTCTTTAGTGGTAGAAAGCAATGCTTCATGGTCTTGCTGTGTGTGGTACCTTTTTCTGTCTTCTCTTATTCCTGCATTTCTTCTAATCTGGCTCAGCAGGCTTCACAGCGATGCAGTGAACTTCCTCGGACCCTTCACATAAATTTCTGTTCTGCTTATGTTAGCTAGATTTGGTTTTTCTTCCCTGTAACTGAGATCAATGGATCACAAAATTTATTACCCTTTTAGTACTATTTGACTTTTAACTATGTGTGTAGTAATTTTAGATGAAAAAATAAGAAGAATTACCCTGGAGAAAGGCTTTATTTATAGCCAAATTCTAGGATGTTTGGATTTAATTTTTCAAGTAGAAAATAACTTGTCTACTGTTAGCTTTGCCAAGGAAGGTATAGATCAGGCAGTGATAATATTTGAAGAATCTATGCATTTGGAGGCTGGTATGAGGTCTAAAATATTATAATTATTAATGATTAGTATGCATTTATTAAACTTCTTAAATAAATAAAAATAATTTTTCATTATGTTATAGAACATTATAATATTTTCATTATTGTTCTTTTAAGGTGTAAATAATTATTCTTTCAAAAACCACTCTGTTCTATCAGTCCTTCCTGCTTGATCTGCTGAGATAACTTGCCTCCCCTTTTTCAGTGGTAAGGTGATTTTTCTTCCTAGAAGTTCCTTGTATAAATAACAAACTCCTCTGCTCTGGTCAAGCATGATAAAGCAGGAAGGAAATGCTTAAAGTGTTTAGGTTTAAATAATCTGTCTCTCAATTTCCTTCTCTTCCTCCCACTTTTTCTCTCTCTCCCTCCCAGTACATGTGCGCACATGTGCACACACACACACACACACACACACACAGAGCATTTCTTTGTAATTCCTTCTCATTGCTACTTAATGAAGACTTTTTGTATAATATTGAACACTAATTTAAACTGGTATACAACACATTTTATGCATCTAGAAAGTATGTGAAAATTTAAAACCCTAGCTTTCTAATATTCATATCTATTACTAAAATCTAAAAAAAGAGTTTTTTCTACTTATATTTGTAGAAATGTTTTCCTTATGAACTAACACTTATTTGAGAATATGTTAATTACTGGGGAAAAAAATGAATGGAAAAATCAGATAGGTGTGTTATTCAAATTATACTAGAAAATGCCATATTTTGTTAAGTCCCAAGCAAAAGCTGCACAGCCTTTTTTTGTGCTCTGCGATTAGCACAAACATCTGAGCTGTGTACAGCATTTTATGAGAGCATATTATAATCAATCTAATCCCATTACACTGGGTAAACAAATTAGCCCTAAAATTGGTGAAATTTATCATGGATTCCAATAAATGTTCATGCATTATTTGCTCTGCTCTCCTTAAACATGTGTTGCTAAGCCTATTTTAGGCTTCCACATAAGGATTAGCCTTTCCAATCACACTGAAAGCCAGATTGCTTAACTACAGCACAGAGTGTCATGCTACAGATAATCCATGCCCTTGATTAATGCTCTTATAATCAATTGCTGTCTGGAAGTGACTCCTTCCCAACACACTCTTCACAAAAAGAGCAGATGGTATTTAAAAGGTTATGGCAGGAGGGCATTACAGAGGTCAAATGGAACATCGATCAAGTGGGCAGAAAAATTGCCTTTTTTCTTCTTTTTTCTTCTTATCCTACGAATCCATAAAGGAATGTGGTGTATGAATTATAGTTTGATCTATAGTTCAAGCACCAAGATATTTTCTTGTTTCATATTTCTGTGTTGTCTTGGGTAATGAACCTGGGAATTGGATTCCTTGCATGCCAATAAAAAATTGTGCCAATGTGAGCATCTAAAACAAATAATTCTTAGACTCAGGAAGATTTTTTTTTCAAAAAGTTTAATGTAGCCAGAGGGTTCCAGCTTAATAGAGACTTTAATATAGAGTAACCCTCGGATCAATTTTTACAGAGGTAATGGCTTTATTTCTAGAAAATCACACCAAATTTTCATTTTTATGTGAAATTAAATATAGTGCTATGTGTATAGGTTTTCTCTCTCTCTTCCTGTCCTTTCTCATACTAGTGACAGTCTATTATATATTTTGAAATGATCAGTTCTCTTTCTAATTGGTATGCTTATGGTCTAATGAGGCAGAGTCATGGTAGGGAGGCTGCATTTCCATGTTCAGATTACGAAGATTGAAACTAAGTAAGAAAATGTCCACATAAGGTTCTTTAAAAACTGAAATACATTATTTTAATAAATGAGTGCCTTCAGATATATAGATTCAGATGCCCTGATCATGAATAGGTCACCTCTACACAATGTAATTATGATAAAGATATTCATTATATAAATAAAGAGAATAGGTACCCTTGAGCTTATGGAGAAAAAGAAAAGCTTTTTGAACAAAGCCTTTGGTAGAAGGTTTATGATACCAGACATCGGTATACCTTTCTATTGTTCAAAGTGCTATTACGTGCATTATCTAGGTAGTCACTAATAATTTACTAAGTACCTACTCCATAGATAAGTGTTAACTATTTGGGGATGCAAAGACATTGTCTCTATTGTCAAATAGTTTAGGTATATTTGGGGAGGAAAGCACCATACAAAAAGTAAAATGAGAGACACAGATGTAGAGAACAAACATATGGACACCAAGGGGAAAAAGTGATGGAGTGGAGTGGTGGTGTGATGAATTGGGAGATTGGGACTGAAAAAAAAAAAATGTAGAATTGGAATAAACTAAAAAGAATAGAAAAAAAAAAGTAAAATGACATTATTTGACAGTTATTCAAGAATTTTCATAAGAGAATAGTTGGTTAAATGTCAAATGAATGGTCCTCAGAATAATGTTATTATGAAGTCACTAGAGACAGAGATGCCTGTGGTCTAGACTGGCCAAAAAAAATTCAGATTTCTGAAGAAAAGTTTTCAGAATGAATAGCATTTAGAAAGTCAATGACTCCGGAAAGGCATTGCAGAGAAGATAAGGTGGAAGCAAACACACCAAAGTGGAATATCCTTGACTAACTTAGGCCAGTAGAGTTGCAGTGGAAATTTCACACAGCAGGCATGTTTGAAGGTCTATTGAGGCCAAATTGTAAAGGAGCTTAAATGCTGTGCATAAATGTTTGAACTTTATGACATATGCAAATGTTTTTGATAGAGGGAGTTTTCTTTCACCTAAGTGTAGGCTATTTCTTTCCAGTAATATGCAATGTGTTTCCAGTTTTCTAATTTTAGCTTTTACAAACATATATGGCTTTCAGTCACGTCTTAGCTACTAGTATCGATGAATCTGAAACTAATAAAAACTATTTTGCTAGATGCTAACAAATCTAAACTTGCAAAAAGTCTAATTCATGTCAAAGGATTGGAGAACACTCACTTTCAGTTTGTGACATACATTACAATAGGAGACAGGAGTAAACAGGAGGGTTTCATTGATAGAGAAAGATACTGGACTTTGAAGGGTTTATTGAGTGACTACAGTACACCAGGCCTTGGGAAAAACAGACCTCATAAAATATGGACCCTCCCCCTCAGGAGTTTCCAATCTAGTGGGCAAGGCAGGCTGCTGTATAGAGCATGGTAAGTGTTAGAAATCCCGTAAGGAAGACATGTGACAGGGGCCCAGACGACATCTTGGAAACGAAGTGCAAGCTGAACTTGGATGGGAACATGAACTTCAGCAGTGTGTGAGAGAGGAAAATGCCAGAATGGACTGGGGGAGTTGTTCACATCGCAAATGCTTTTACCCAACCTAGGTATTCTGAAATAGCTCTGGGTCAGGACAAGGGGCCCTCTTTCCAACCCACTGAGAATCACTGCGTTTAGCCTGGAAAAAGGAAGATGAAAAAAAGGACTGTATTTTAGAAATATCAATGTAAAATGGGAGAGTGGAAATAGGAAACTCAACTAAAATTTGTCTTAATTCTGAAGATGAAGGTTATATTCTTTCCTGTGTGATCCCTTGAGACATCAATATTATTCTGGCTTTCTCTATATGAATGATAGGTAAAAGGCAGTAAATTCCCAACATGATTAAAGTACAAAAACTTTAAATTTATACAATAGAAAAAAACTGGGGCTGCTATCTGGCTCACACTAATTTCCCTAGAGGCCATGTCTGAGCCTGTTACCCTTGGGAAGCTGTTTCTCTCTTCAACCCTCACTCTATCAGGGACAATAAAAATAAATGGGAGATACGACGATCTGTCACCCTGGCCACAGTGATTGGTGTAATGTGACTGTGACTGAATCAATTGATCTCTTTGTCAGTACTTTTCCAAAAGAGAAGCTGGGACATGGAGACCTCTTACTTTCTCAGTAGACAGTGCTGTGAAGTGTAAGCCCAAAATAGGGAACTGCCCTGTCTGAGGTTCCCATCATTGCTTAACAAAATGATGGCAACAACTTTGAAGTTAATTATATTAGCATTAGATAAATCCTTAGGATTTGACATGCTAATGCCTTATTTTTTTCTATGCATGAACTCAGCCATACATTTGACAAATATTTATTCAGCAACTGCTATGCATGAGGTGCATTTGTATGTGTGCATGGGATACATAGAATCAGATTTATCTCATGCCTCAAAAGTCAGTTTTTGCTAAAATACTTTTATACATGATGGTTACTCCCTATTCTCCCCACTGTGATAGTACTTCAGGCTGTGTTCATATTCTTTATGATCTACAACATGCATTATAAAAAGGAACATTCCAACAAACACATAAGTTTGTGTGGAATTACTGTGTGCCATGCAAATGAGTATGCTTACACGTTACTGGGCATAAATATGAATCTCTATGCCAATAGATAACATCAGCTCTGAAAAACGGAGCTGAGCCTTTGCACATTGCAGGTAACTATATTTAATTTTTTCACCTGTATTAAAGTAACAGACACAATTAATAGTCAGTGTTACAAAAATATCTTCATTGGGAAAAAATGGTCTCTGATCAAATTCTTGCAAGGTCATTTACCTGGCAGCCTTATCTTATGACTTTTTTTTTTAATCCTTGCAGCCTTAATAAGGGTGGAACATTTATTAATAAGCATGAATTGTTAGCATGATTTGTACATGGCAGTTTTCATGGTAAACAAAATTTATTGATTCTAAATAATTCATTAAGTGCTAACTTCGCACTAATATGTAATTATTCACTTTGCACTTATTTCTAATTATTCTAATATTTCTAATTTCCTCTGTTCATTACCAGTTTGATATACAGTTAAGGACGTGTAATTTGTGATACTGGATGGTGCCCTTTTTTTGGTATACTTACAAGAACCCTATAGACCTTGGAAGCTCATTGAACTAGTGAGCTAGAGAATACAAACAAGCTCTTACATGATCAGGATTATCCCAACTGTAGAAGGATTGCCAGCTCCTGTAACGTTCCTGCACATTTATCCTTTAATTAGAATAAACAAAATAGACGTGAGCTGCTTGTGATGTGCACTGCAGGAACACAGAGCATTAAGTACATCAGTGTGTTCCATAAAAGAATTAGAGCAATGATGCTTAAGGGAGAGCCTGGTATCGAGTGGACCAAAGTTTTCATTCAAGGATGTGCTTAAAGACAAATGAGTTTGTATTTTATACCAATGCTACCTTCATAATAAATGCTTGGAATACTTTTGACTCTTTACTGAAACAGAAATGTACAAAGTATAAGTAAAATAATCACTGTTAGTTGACCTGAATTCTTTTTTTTTCTCTAGAAAGTTTTGTGCTCAATCTTGTGGAGGGAAAGAGCAGTCATGCTCAGAAGTTGGTGCTCATCTTTCACACTTATCAGTAGAGGAAGAGTATTCTGCTCAGGAAAAATGGAATGTTTATTACAGACTTATTTATATTTATGATTTTATCAAAGCAGTACGTATATATGGTAAGTAATCAAATGTATAAATGACTTACAGAGAAAGCAGTAGTATGAAACCACAATTCTACTTACTTTGTGTTACCTCCTGGTTTTTATTTTCGTTATTGGTGACATCATAATTATATGAAACATACTTCAATTTCTCATTGATCTCCTGCAGACTATATAATTGTGAAGAATGAGAATGTAGTTTATTTATGCAAACTTTCTTTCCTCTGAGTTTCTCCATATGCTAGATACTTATATGACTAATTTTTTTATTTTATGGTAGCTTCTGTAACTAAATAATACTCTTAGAACTACATTAAACATTATAATGAGGGAGTTAGTCTTTGGAATTAGGTGTCTTCCTTCAAATGCTGTGTCCTCCTCAGGGGGCACTAGGAAAAGAAAAGAGACCACACTGGAGAAAGGCAACTAATATGAGCAGGAAGGTTGCCCATAGGTGAAGTTGCAAAGGATCAAAAAATGATTTCAGATCATAGACAAGTATTAAATAGTATTATAAGAATTTTTAATTTTATTTTGTAGACAACCAGTGGGCGCTAAAGTTTTCTTAGTGAATGGTAAAGTAATGAGTTTTAATAGCATGTGTCTAGTGCTGCCTTAGACGTTGACACTAAACTAGAAAGTGCCAGAGGCAAAGATATCAGTTAAAAAAATATTGCAACAATTTAGCCCAAAGATGAAAAATTAGGTCCCTGGCAGTGAGAATAGTGAAGATTTATGAAAAATAAGTGGACATATCCTTACTTGGACTTAATAACTAGTTGAGTGTAAGGTTGTAAAAGTGGAAGTCAGTAGAAAGAAAAATGTATCTAAAATGACGCTGAAGTGATCAGCTCAAGTTTGCCTTTAAGTCAGAGATTATACAGAAAATGGAATATGTTTGGGTGAGATTTAGCGAGTTTTTCTTTTGAAGTTTTTTTGGTCCCTAGACAAGTTTCCTTAACCCAAGGAAAGCCTTTTCTCTCCAAAGAGCTAGAGGGGACACAGAGACATGCAAGCTTGAACTCTTCTTCTTCCTCTTGCTGTAAATTCTGAATCTATACCTATTAACACTCCTCCAAGGGCAAGCAGCTGCTGAGGCTTCAGGCTGTTGGAGAGAAGGGTTTGTGGAAGAACTCAGGCTCTGTGACAAACTGACCTCGAGAATAGATGGAGAATATTTCACCCTTTGGCCTGCACAAGAGTCCTGGGACCAGTAATGGAAAGATTTAGAGCCACTCATAACACCAAGAAAAGAACACTGTCTCATTCTAAGATCACAGATAAGGGTTAAGAGGGCCCAGGGCTGCATATTACTGACTTGTTTTGTGACTCTGGGCGAAACACTTAAATCCTCCATTTAAGTGTTTCCACAGGTCCCTATCCTGATAAGGAGGTTTCCTCAACTTAGTGCCTCTATTCCTTTTATATTTCCTCACAGTATTCTTCATCCTTCCTTTGGCTTTTGGAGAAGAGCAGGTTCTAATGCTTTTAACCATTTCATTCTTCATGCTCTGCTTCAAACTCTGCAATATGCAATTGATAGCCCTGCAAAACAAACTTTTCCTAGGGAAGTGAATGACTTTTCATGCTCACTGGGATTAACATTTGGAAGTAGAAAAAAAAAATCAGGCAGACGGGAAAAGAACCTGGATTCTTAGCCTATCTATGTAATAATGAGCTCCTTGCTATAAACCAAATGAGTTAATTACATCCATAGGAACAATTTAATTTAATTTAATTGGAATGTGAACAGAGAGATGTCTGAAGGCATCAAATCACACCTGGAAAATAAAAAGTCATAATCTTTCCCATTAAGTTAAACGAGGAAAAGGCCCACTTTAAGAATAACTTGTGATGCCTTCAGCAAAATGACCTAAATTTTCCTTTTAAAATAGCCTACAATGTAAAATTGCTTATTCATCTTCAATATCCTGTATACAGTTGAAAATCTAGATTATCTTAAATATGTATATTAAGGTCAATTTTTTAAAAAATGTAAGTATATCCCCTAAATTATTGGCATTTGACAGATAAATGACTAAAAAAGTTGGATAAAAATACGCATTATCTGCTGTCAATAATTATTTAAAGTGCTGCATGCAAAGTTCTTTCATATGTATTACATGCTTTTACCCTGGTAAAAGTATTATCCTATCATATTTACCAATAAGAAAACATGAAACAGAGAAAACTTAAGTGGTTTTCTTAAAATCAATTAAGAAAAAATGACATTAGAAATTATATTTCCCAACCTGCTTTTTGTTTTCAATTACATCAGCCAATCAGAAAACATCTACATGTTTATAACCATCCTTGTTATCTTATCATTATTAATCCATTCATGATCGGCTAATGTTAACTTTATTCCAAATACTTACATTTGTCTTTTTGCTACTGTTTTCTTTTCCTCTGGGAAGATCTATTGCCCGTCCATACATAGTGCACTCTCCTAAACTTATGGAAAGGGAAGCAATTGACTTACTCTCAAGTAGTGATCAAGTAATCCTCAGTTCAACTGATGATTTTTGTTTATGGTAATTATTTTCACTAGGAAGGCATAACTGGATCATCTGCCTCTCCCAAAACTGATTTGTCTCTGGAATAGGCAGAGAGTAAATATGTAAATTTATCACCCCATCTCCCAACTCTATTGAACACAATAAATTTAAGTTTAACTTCATCCTGAGGACCTAAAATCCCAACATCCAAATTTAGGACTTGTTATTATTTATGTATTACAGTCTATGACCACAATTTAAGACTCTTTGAACTTCTAGTCAATAATATTATTGTTGTTGTGTCCTCCACAATGTGGTAGATATTCACTAGATAAACATTACCAAATGCATACCATGGCCAAACCTGGAGCTGGATGTTGCAAGGCAATTATTCTTCAGGTTTTCTCAAACCTAGAGATATGCGTTCCATCCTACTCCATTTTAGATATTGGTCTGTCTTACCCTTTTTAGGAGCTAAAATGGACACTTGGATCATGTAAAGCAGTTCCTTCAGTAATATAATGATGAAGAGATGTAGAATACATGTAGGTTAAAAGCATGTACTCCAGAACAAGAGAGCTTGGGTTGGCTTAGAATCCCAGCTCTACCATTTTCAATTGTGGAACTTCAGGCAAGTTTTATCACATCTGATGCCCTTACTATCATTAACATTAAATGTGTATCCACTTTATAGTATGTGTGATGGACAGACTCTAAGGTGATCCTCTATGGTCCCCAACTCTGAGCATTCATTCCTTTGTGTAATTTCCTCTTCTGGAGGGTGGGCAGAACCTTTGAATTTGTTCTAACTAATAGCCTCTGGCAAAGGTGATGGGATGCCCCTCCAGTGACTACATTATATTATATTGACACAAACTTGCTAGAAGACATTTCCAGAGACTTACTCCCTTACTCTCTTTGGTCTTCTCACCAGTTAAAATGGGAATGTTATGGGGGATAAGGAGACCTTTAGCCTTGTAATCTTCTATTATGGGCTTTATGCTTGAAAGTCTTCTTTACTTATACGAGAGTAATTAACTCTGACAAGAGGTTTTGAGGGGTCTATTCAAATCTTGATGGGAGATGCACTATGAATTTTGCCCATATCAGCTGGAGATTTTGCCCATATGGAAGGTGGTTGCTGATTCGGTAGGAGTCAGGGGATTGAGATGATGACTGAACCAGCACAGTTTCAGTGAAGCAGCCCCTGTTCTCAAAGGAATGGTCCAAAGTCTAGCCAGTTCAACTGAAACAGTCTGATATTAAAATTAAACCAAAATGCCAAATGAGTACTTGCATACAGAACAAGGCCTTAACCAGAAACAATAAAACCTCGAACTAGATTCCAAATAAAGCCTGGAGAGCTTCAAAGGCAAAGAGGGTGTGAGCTGGGATACAGGGGAAAGAGGTTCCTTCAAACTCCAGGGTCAGTGAGGAAAGCAGTGAGCCACAATGTGCTCAATTGTAGGAACTGTACCTGTTTGCTCACTAGCACTGGAACTTTCTGGGGTCTTCTCTGGTCCCCTTATGGGCCAGCAAAATGTTGACCTAAAACAAAAGGAATGCCAGATGTTTCTCCAGTAAAGATGAGTTTATTTGGGATTAGCAGAGAATACAATTCAGGGTCTGCAACCATAGCAAGCCCTGTGGGAGTCTCTCTGCATAGCAAGGGAAGGAGAACACTTTTACAGAAAGAGAAAGGAGGTTGGGAGGGCTGTAGTAAACAAAAAGTCCATGGTTTTTACTTGACTGAGTTCAGAAAAAGGAGGAGTCTTTCTTCTTCCTGTTTGGCTCTGCTAATATCACAGGGCATGAGAGCTCCCCCTTCTGGCCTCCCTACTATATTTAACTGATTTTTAAATACTGTTTATTAATACTTTACAAAGCCATCAGGGTGGGGTCTGCTGGCTCACTGGTTCCCTTCTCATTTGTGAAAGGAAGGGAAGGTAAAGAAAATACCAGAAACAGTCTCTTGCCTCCAAATGCACAGTGTTTTGACTTGACTGTACAGTTTGCTTCAAAAATGTTTCAGAGAAAAAAACAACAGAAAATTAAATAACGTCTTTTCCTGCTTCTTTAATTTTGTTCTGCCTTCTAATTATTGTGTTACTCTTGTACAAAATTCACTACAAAATGATTTTGTAATTAATTTTTTAGGAGCAGGAAATGGGTCTCTTCAGAACATATTACATCTATTTTCTGTCACTGTTCCTCTTGAGGGTGAGGCCCTTTACCTTAAATTGTCCAAGTCCTTTCTCTCTATTGCCTTCACCAAACTCCCCTTGAACATTATAAAATTCTGCAACATGTTGTGAATTTTAGTTCATATGATACTATATATCTTTGTGGTTTAGCCTTGTCACTAATTATGGAATATGAAATCTTCAAATGTCCAAGTAGATTCAAGAGTTTGGATCCACCAGCAGGTTGAAGATATTTGAGCTGCAGGGTGATGTACTCGCTCAGTGTTCAGACTAAGTGCTTACAATAAGACCATAATTGTCTTGATTTATTTTTGTCTGTTAGTTTTTTTCTTAAAAAAATAAAAATCTATATCAATTTTATTGATGTTTATACATATATTATATTCATGTATGTAGTTTATACTTATCCAAGATGTTCATATTCTCTCTGTCTCCCTCTTTTCTCCCTTTTTCTCTCTCTTTCACACACACACACACGCACACACACACACACACACACACACACAAACATACACACTCCAGGCCTTCGCAGCATTACATTGCTCACTGTCCTTGAAAAGATAGATGGGTAACTTATAACCATAATTATACGTACTCACTGGTCTAATGAAGAGAATTAGAAATGTGTACACAATAGCAATGCAGGAGAGAGGAATCATAATTAGCAACTATTAATCTAATAGAGAGAAAAAGAGATGGCTGGAATAAAACACATGCCACACAGAGTGATCGTTTATGATAAGGATGACTGAAAAGACAGCAGCATTACTTAGCTTTCCCCACCGGCAAAGATAACCAGAGGAAAACAAAATGAATCTTTCTTTGGCCCAGACAGCAGCCATCATGTTTACTGAGCTGTGGTGAAAGTAGCCTTTTTAGATATCCATTTGGTAATTCTCCTTTAACCCCTACTTTTACTAATAGAGAATCATATAATCTTGTCCTGTTTCATAAAATTTGGTGAGCAACACTCTTAAAAGAAACACTGAAATTATATTTAAAACAACCTTTAGTTAAGAAAATATTTATCCCTAGACATAATTTGAAAATATGAAACAGTCATGCATTTAAGAAACTCATGTGTATTTGCTCTCTCTTTTGGGTTTGGTTTACTTCTAAAATATATACCCCATCAAAAATATCACTACAAGTAGTTTTAAATAATCCATAGACAAGGCATGCAGTCCTCATCATTAACAGGGAGATTAAATCTATTCACATGGCATACATCTGAAATAATGATCATTTGCTTCTTCTTTTGACATTCTCTCCACATATAAGTAAATATTTAAATTCTAATGAAATTCAGGCCACTTTTGAGTTGTGTTTATTTACAGTTTACTACTTTGAATAAGAATAGAATTTATCATGGAAAATATAAGACAGGCTTGAGAAAAGCATTATTAGAATGCCTTGAAACTAATCCTACAAAGAAACAATCCATATGTCATTAGATGAAAAATAGTCAAATATATCTTCAAAAGTCTACAGCCTTTTTTTTTTAACATCTTTATTGGATATAATTGCTTTACAATGGTGTGTTAGTTTCTGCTTTATAACAAAGTGAATCATCTATATGTATACATATATCTCCATATCCCCTCTCTCTTGTGTCTCCCTCCCACCCTCCCTATCCCAGCCCTCTAGGTGGTCACAAAGCACCGAGCTGATATCCCTGTGCTAAGCGGCTGCTTCCCACTAGTTATCTATTTTACATTTGGTAGTGTATATATATCAATGCCACTCTCTCACTTCGTGCCAGCTTCCCCTTCTCCCTCCCCGTGTCTGCAAGTCCATTCTCTAAGTCTGCGTCTTTATTCCTGTCCTGCCCCTAGGTTCTTAGAAACTTTTTTTTTTTTTAGATTCCATATATATATGTTAGCATACGGTATTTGTTTTTCTCTTTCTGACTTACCTCACTCTGTTGGACAGACTCTAGGTCCATCCACCTCACTATAAATAACTCAATTTCGTTTCTTTTTATGGCTGAGTAATATTCCATCGTATATATGGGCCACATCTTCTTTATCCATTCATCTGTTGAAGGACACTTAGGTTGCTTCCATGTCCTGGCTATTGTAGTGTTGCAATGAACACTGTGGTACATGACTCTTTTTGAATTATGGTTTTCTCAGGGTATATGCCCAGTAGTAGGAGTGCTGGGTCATATGGTAGTTCTATTTTTAGTTTTTTAAGGAACCTCCATACTGTTCTCCATAGTGGCTGTATCAATTTACATTCCCACCAACAGTGCAAGAGGGTTCCCTTTCCTCCACACCCTCTCCAGCATTTATTCTTTGTAGATTTTTTGATGATGGCCATTCTGACTGGTGTGAGGTGATACCTTATTGTAGTTTTGATTTGCATTTCTCTAATGATTAGTGATGTTGAGCATCCTTTCATACATTTGTTGGTAATCTGTATATCTTCTTTGGAGAAATGTCTATTTAAGTCTTCTGCCCATTTTTGGATTGGGTTGTTTGTTTTTTTGATACTGAGCTGCATGAGCTGCTTGTAAATTTTAGATATTAATCCTTTGTCAGCTGCTTCATTTGCAAATATTTTCTCCCATTCTGAGTGTTGTCTTTTTGTCTTGTTTATGTTTTCCTTTGCTGTGCAAAAGCTTTTAAGTTTCATTAGGTCCCATTTGTTTATTTTTGGTTTTATTTTCATTTCTCTAGGAGGTGGGTCAAAAAGCATCTTGCTGTGATTTATGTCATACTGTGTTCTGCCTATGTTTTCCTCTAAGAGTTTTATAGTGTCTGGCCTTACATTTAGGTCTTTAATCCATTTTGAGTTTATTTTTGTGTATGGTGTTAGGGAGTGTTCTAATTTCATTCTTTTACATGTCAAAAGTCTACGGCCTTTTAAATGTTTTCTTTGGTTGTACTGAAATGCTTAATGGCCACCATGGATATTTCACATTACGTCCTCATGCTCAGGCTGTCCCTAGTATTGTGTTTCTAAGAATCAATTTATGAACACTGAAAACGAAGAATATTAAGTAAAAAAAAAGTTTAATTTTGTTATCTGAAAATAACTTTTAATTCTTATTTTCTCAAGAAGTAGACATCACTACTCATTATGATTTTTGTAAATATTTAGTAATGTAATATTGTAAAATTCAAACAGAGTATGTGCTATTATTTGCTTTGAAATCTGTATTCCTCTTTGGATCCACAAGTGATCATGAACTATTTTACAAGGGAAATGAAGATAGGGTATCCAAAATCAGGATAACCTTCATCTTTTGGGTTGAAATATATCTACTTTGCTAATATTAATACTTACCGTCTTATAACTCCTCACATTTTATTTATGTTTGTCCTGTCTTGAACTTAAGTGTTGTATTTTTGTCCCACTCATTTCAGTAACCCTTTTCTTAGAGTATTCTTAAAATCCTATTTTCAGACTTTTTGCTCTTTCATCTCCATGGACAATTAAATATTGAATTTAAATCTGTGCAAGAAAAATAAAATGGATATTTAAAAAATCTGCTTGTGTATTTTATTACATGACTTTCCATTTTAAAAGAAAGATGAAATACTGAATTAAGTTCACTTTATCTCTCCCAGACAGCCTAGTTTTTCATTTATATTCTCCACATTCTTCAGTGTGAATGCTGTCCTCCAGAAACACTGCATTATTTGCCATTTTCCTGCATAAAATCCATTGATTACAGGTTCCTTTACATAGCTATTCTGTGTTCACCTGTGAAAAATCTACATTTTCTTCAATGCCTAAATACAATTGATTCACAGACTTCTTTACCTCACCCCAACACAATGTGGCACATTTCTACTTTTCTCTCCATAAAGCAATTTTCTGTATAATCATTTGAAACTTTTAATATTTTTATTTTCCTTTTTTATTTACTTGTTCTTCTCTACTTGCTTGATTTTGTCCCCTTTAAGAAAAACATACATCCATATTTTTTTGATCCTCATTGTCTTATTTATAAATCAAGATTAATAATAATTCTTATAATTTATTGTACTTTTCTTATAAGTTACATACTGTGATAAATATATACATTATCTCTTTTACTCTTTACGAATATGCTATGGATGTCATTATTTCTGTTTTACAATAAAAAAAATCTTCCCAAACTTTTGATTCAGGATTGAAACTAAGGTCTTTTTGACTCCAAAGTTCCTGTTATTAACTACTAGATTACATACTCTTACCTATGTCACAGATTCTAAATTGAAATATAGGTAAAATTGTTTATATATTACATAATTATTTTTGTATTGCTTGAAATAGTCACTAAAATTACTTATACAAATTATCAAATGTACTTTATAAGAAATTAAATGTAGGCAATAACTATCCCTTGAAAAGAGTTGTACTATAGTTATAAGCCCATCAGAGAACTGAGGTTACAGGGAAAACTGCCAAATCAAAATCTGGAGAGTCAGGCATTTCCAGAGAGACCCAGCTGAGATGTGCTCATCTGAAGCAGAAACAACTGGAGCCATAGAAAGTTAGGAACACTTTAGTGTAATTTTAATCAAATGCTGGGGGCTAAGTGCAGGCCTACTTGAGAGTGAGAAGCCCCTAGGGGCTGCAGTATCAGCACAACCCCTCTCCTCTGCCTACATGCACGCACACACACACATAATTCTGTGAGATTTTCCTCCAGGAACCCCTTCAGGTTCTTACAGTAGAGACTGAGCAAGATCCCCTCCAGGATCTGATGGGCAGGGAAACCTGTCCACTATGAAATATGGTCAGAGACTTCCTCATAAAAAAAGTCTGCTTTCCAGGGGAAGAGATTTGCCAAAAGCCCAGTGTTGAAACCTTATTCTGGGTGGGAAAAACGGCTACTTCCTCAGTCCAATCCTCTCTGACTTACCTGAGTCACCTGAGGAGGGGTGCAGGGGCATAGTTAACAGGAGACAGAGCTTTACAAAACTGATTGTACACAGGGAAAGTAGTAAGGAACAAAGAAAAAATATTTATACAACTAGAGGAAGATCAGAAACAGTCATGAAAGCCACAGTCCTGAATTACAGGCTCACTAAAAGACTGAGACTTAATTGAAAGATTATAAAGTGCTTCTTTCTTCATCCTTACTGCCATCTCATAGGGCTCCAGTATAATAACAGTGGATTGCCACTGAAAGAGATGCAAAACACAGAATCTGTCTGAGGAAAAACCTAAGGAAGGGCATAAGCCAAGAGCGGAGATAAAAAACTAAAACTCTAGAGGAATTTGTAACCTCAGACACCTATAAATACAGCAAACATTAAACACAGTATGGCTCCTAAGTAGATTAACATAAAACTTCACACTAAAGGCCTACTTACTTCAATTTTTATTATAAATTGACAGTTATAAAATATTAAGTCCAATAATACTGTGTAAAATAATGTGTGTCCAATAGCTGAATGCCATACAATAATGTATATCCAACAGCAAAATATGCAATCTCATCAAACTCACTTGGAACATCAACCAAGATAGAACACATTCTGGACCATAAAACAAATTTTAACAAATTTAAAGAGTAAAACATCATACAAAATATATGTTGAGATCACAAAGAAATTAAACAAAAAAAAAAAATCAAAGCATTAATATCGGAAATTGGAATATACCCAAATCTTTGCAAAGTAAACAACACATTTCTAAATAGACTACTGAAGAAGTACCTAGAAAAATTTTTTAGATATTTTAAACTAAATTAAAATGAAAAAATTCTTATCAATATTTGTGGGATTCAGTGAAGCAGTAGTTAGAGAGAAACTTATGCTATTGATGCATTTATTAGGAAGGAAGAATACTTGAAATAACCTAGATTTCAATCATAGAAAATTATAGAAAGCTGATCATATTAAATCTAGAGTGAATAAAATTTGAAACAGGAAATCAATAGAGAAAATTAACACAACCAAAAGTTGGTTCTTTGAAAAGATCAATAAAATTGACAAATCTCTAACCAGAATAACATTAAAAAAAGAGAAAAGATGCAAATTGCCAAAGGAGGGGTGATCACTGTTGATCTAATGGACATTAAAAAGATTAAAAGGGAATACCATAAACAAGTCAATGCTCACAAATTTGATAACTTAGATGAAAGGGACCAATTCCTCGAAAGATATATATTACCACTACTCACAAAGAGAAAAATAGAGAACTTAGCCTTATATCTATTATAGAAATTGAATCAATAAATAATAACCTTCAAACACAGAAAATGACAGACCCAGATGATTACACTAGTGAATGTATCCAACATTTAGGAAGAAATAGTACTAATTCTATATACTATCTTCCAGAAAATATAAGTAGAAGGAACATTTTCAAACTGAGACCAGCTTACCTTAATACCAAACTCTGATAAAGACACTGCAAGGAAAAAGAATAAAAGGTCTACAGAGCAATATTTCTCATAAATTTACACACAAAAAAATCATTAAAAGAACTAGAAAACTGAACCCAGAAATATATAAAACAAGTAAGCAATCATAACCAATTGTGATTATTTCAGGAATTCAAGATTGATTCATCATTCAAAAATCAATCAATAGGGACTTCTTTGGTGGTGCAGTGGTTAAGAATCCGCCTGCCAATGCAGGGCACACGGGTTCGAGCCTTGGTCTGGGTAGATCCCACATGCCGCGGAGCAACTAAGCCCATATGACATAACTACTGAGGCTGCTCTCTAGAGTCCAAGAGCCATAACTACTGAGCCCTAGTGCCGCAACCACTGAAGCCCGTGCACCTAGAGCCATGCTCTGCCACAAGAGAAGCCACTGCAAGGAGAAGCTCACGCACTGCAACGAAGAGTAGCCCCTGCTCACCACAACTAGAGAAAGACGCGTGCAGCAGTGAAGACTCAACACAGCCAAAAATAAATAAATTAATTTAAAAAAATCAATCAATAGAGACTGGCCTGTAACTTACAACATTGTGCCTTCTAGATTTGCAGTTCCTCTGCTATTCACAAGTAAACTCAAGGTCAGAAACCCTATTAAAGGCTCTGGCCAAGAGTTTCCTCTTGTTCCTGTCTTTGCCACCCAACCAAAACCTGGAGCTTCCTCTGTAGCCCTGCATGTCATGCAGTGACTCCACTCTGGGATCTAGCCATGTGGCTGACAAGGTCTTGGTGCTCCAGCCAGGTGTCAGGCCTGAGCCACTGAGGTGGAAGAACCGAGTTAGGACACTGGACTACCAGAGACTTCCGGGCCCTACATAATATCAATCGGTGGGAGCTCTCCCAGAGATCTCTATCTCAATGCTAAGACCCAACTCCACTCAATGACCAGCAAGCTCCAGTGCTGGACACCACATGCCAAACAACTAGCAAGACAGGAACACAACACCACCCATTAGCAGAGAGGTTGCCTAAAATCATACTAAGTTCACAGACACCCCAAAACACACAATCGAACAGAGCCCTGCCCACCAGAAAGACATGATCCACCCCACCCACCAGAACACAGGCACCAGTCCCCTGCACCAGGAAGCCTACACAACCCACTGAACCAAACTTATCCATTCGGGGCAGACAACAAAAACAACAGAAACTATGAACCTGCAGCCTGTGAAAAGGAGACCGCAAACACAGTAAGTTAAACAAAATGAGAAGACAGAGAAATATGCAGCAAATGAAGGAACAAGGTAAAAACACACCAGACCAAACAAATGAAGAGGAAATAGGCAGTCTACCTGAAAAAGAATTTAGAGTAACGATAGTAAAGATAATCGAAATTCTTGGAAATACAATGGAGAAAATACAAGAAACATTTTCCAAGGACCTAGAAGAACTAAAGAGTAAGCAAACAATAATGAACAACACAATAAATGAAATTAAAAATTCTCTAGAAGGAATCAATACCAGAATAATTGAGGCAGAAGAATGGATAAGAGACCTAGAAGATAAAATAGTGGAAATAACTACCACAGTACAAAATAAAGAAAAAGAATGAAAAGAATTGAGGACATTCTCAGAGACCTCTGGGATAATATTAAACACACCAACATTCGAATTATAGGGGTTCCAGAAGGAAAAAAGAAAAAGAAAGGGACTGAGAAAATATTTGAAGAGATTACAGTTGAAAACTTCCCTAATGTGGGAAAGGAAATAGTCAATCAAGTCCAGGAAGCACAGAGAGTCCCATACAGGATAAATCCAAGGAGAAACATGCCAAGACACATATTAATCAAACTATCAACAAATTAAATACAAAGAAAAAATATTAAAAGCAGCAAGAGAAAAGCAACACACAAAGGAATCCACATAAGGTTAACCACGGATATTTCAGCAGAAACTCTGCAAACCAGAAGGGAGTGGCAAGAGATACTTAAAGTGATGAAAGGGAAAAACCTACAACGAACATTACTCTACCAAGCAAGGATCTCATTCAGATTCGATGGAGAAATTAAAAGCTTTACAGACAAGCAAAAGCTAAAAGAATTCAGCACCACCAAACCAGCTTTACAACAAATGCTAAAGGAACTTCTCTAGGCAGGAAACACAAGAGAAGGAAAAGACCTACAATAACAAGCCCAAAACAATTAACAAAATGGTAATAGGAACATACACATCAATAATAACCTTAAATGTAAATGGATTAAAAGCTCCGACCAAAAGACACAGACTGGCTGAATGGACACAAAAACAAGACCCATATATATGCTGTCTACAAGAGATCCAATTCAGACCTAGAGACACTTACAGACTGAAAGTGAGGGGATGGAAAAAGATATTCCATGCAAATGGAAATCAAAAGAAAGCTGAAGTAGCAATTCTCATATCAGACAAAATAGACTTTAAAATAAAGACTATTACAAGAGAAAATGAAGAACACTACATAATGATCAAGGGATTAATCCAAGAAGAAGATATAACAAATGTAAATATTTATGCACCCAACATAGGAGCACCTCAATACATAAGGCAAATGCTAACAGTCATAAAAGGGGAAATCGATAGTAACACAGTCATAGAAGAGGATTTTAACACCCCACTTTCACCAATGGACAGATCATCCAAATTGAAAATAAATAAGGAAACACAAGCTTTAAATGATACATTAATCAAGATGGACTTAATTGATATTTATAGGACATTCCATCCAAAAACAACAGATTACACTTTCTTCTCAAGTGCTCATGGAACATTCTCCAGTGTAGACCATACCTTTGGTCACAAATCAAGCCTTGGCAAATTTAAGAAAATTGATCTCGTATCAAGTATCTTTTCTGAGCACAATGCTATGACCTAGATATCAATTACTCAAAAAAAAACTGTAAAAAATACAAACACATGGCGGTTAAACAATGTGCTACTAAATAACCAAGAGATTACTAAAGAAAACAAAGAGGAAATCAAAAAATGCCTAGAAACAAATGACAGTGAAAACACAATGGCCCAAAACCTATAGGATGCAGCAAACTCAGTTCTAAGAGGGAAGTTTATAGCAATACAAACCTACCTCAAGAAACAAGAAACATCTCAAATAAACAACCTAATATTACACCTAAAGCAATTAGAGAAAGAAGAACAAAAAAACCCCAGGTAACAGAAGGAAAGAAATCATAAAGATCAGATCAGAAATAAATGAAAAAGAAATGAAGGAAATGATAGCAAAGATCAATAAAACTAAAAGGTGGTTCTTTAAGAAGATAAACAAAATTGATAAACCATTAGCCAGACTCATCAAGAAAAAAAGGGAGAAGACTCCAATAAACAGAATTAGAAATGAAAAAGGAGAAGTAACAATAGACACTGCAGAAATACAGAGGATCATAAGAGATTACTACAAGAAACTATATGCCAATAAAATGGACAACCTAGAAGAAATGGACAAATTCTTAGAAAAGCACCACCTCTCGAGACTGAACCAGGAAGAAATAGAAAATATAAACAGACCAATCACAAGCACTGAAATTGAAACTGTGATTAAAAATCTTCCAACAAACAAAAGCCCAGGAATAGATGGATTCACAGGCAAATTCTATCAAACATTTAAAGAAGAGCTAACACCTATCATTCTCAAACTCTTCCAAAATATAGCAGAGGGAGGAACACTCCCAAACTGATTCTATGAAGCCACCATCACCCTGATATGAAAACCAGACAAAGATGTCACAAAGAAAGAAAACTACAGGCCAGTATCACTGATGAACATAGATAGAAAAATCCTCAACAAAATACTAGCAAACAGAATCCAGCAGCAAATTAAAAGTATCATACACCATGATCAAGTGGGGTTTATCCCAGGAATGCAAGGATTCTTCAATATACGCAAATCAATCAATGTGATACACCATATTAACAAATTGAAGGAGAAAAACCATATGATCATCTCAATAGATGCAGAAAAAGCTTTCAATGAAATTCAACACCCACTTACGATAAAAACTCTCCAGAAAGTAGGAATAGAGGGAACTTACCTCAACATAATAAAGTCCATATATGACAAACCCACAACCAACATCGTTCTCAATGGTGAAAAATTGAAACCATTTCCACTAAGATCAGGAACAAGACAAGGGTGCCCACTCTCACCACTATTATTCAACATAGTTTTGGAAGTTGTAGCCACAGCAATCAGAGACAAAAAAGAAATAAAAGGAATTCAAATCGGAAAAGAAGTAAAACTGTCACTGTTTGCAGATGACGTGATACTATATAAATAGAGGATCCTAAAGATGCTATCAGAAAACTACTAGAGCTAATCAGTGAATTTGGTAAAGTAGCAGGGTACAATACTAATGTACAGAAATCTCTTGCATTCCTACACACTAAGTATGAAAAATCTGAAAGAGAAATTAAGGAAACACCCCCATTCACCATTGCAACAAAAAGAATAAAATACCTAGGAATAAACCTACCTACAGAGACAGAAGACTTGTATGCAGAAGACTATAAGACACTGATGAAAGAAATTAAAGATGATACAAACAGATGGAGAGATACACCATGTTCCTGGATTGGAAGCATCAACATTGTGAAAATGACTATACTACCCAAAGCATTCTACAGATTCAATGCAATCCCTATCAAACTACTAATGCCATTTTTCACGAACTAGAAGAAAAAATTTCACAATTTGTAGGGAAACACAAAAGACCCCAAATAACCAAAGCAACCTTGAGAAAGAAATACAGAGATTGTGGAATCAGCCTCCCTGACTTCAGACTATACTACAAAGCTACAGTCATCAAGATCGTATGGTACTGGCACAAAAACAGAAATATAGATCAATGGAACAGGATAGAAAGCCCAGAGATAAACCCACGCACTTATGGTCACCTTATCTTTGACAAAGGAGGCAAGAATATACAATGGAGGAAAGACAGTCTCTTCAATAAGTGGTGCTGGGAAAACTGGATAGCTACATGTAAAAGAATCAAATTAGAACACTCCTTAACACCATACACAAAAATAAACTGAAAATGGATTAAAGACCTAAATGTAAGGCCAGACACTATAAAACTCTTAGAGGAAAACATAGGCAGAACACTCTGACATAAATCACAGAAAGATCCTTTTTGGCCCACCTCCTAGAGAAATGGAAATAAAAACAAAAATAAACAAATGGGACCTAATGAAACTTAAAAGTTTTTGCACAGCAAAGGAAACAATAAACAAGACCAAAAGACAACCTGCAGAATGGGAGAAAATATTTGCAAACGAAGCAACTGACAAAGGATTAATCACCAAAATATACAAGCATCTCATGCAACTCAATATCAAAAAAGCAAATAACCCAATCCAAAAATGGGCAGAAGACTTAAATAGACATTTCTCCAAAGAAGATATACAGATTACCAACAAACACATAGATGGATGCTCAACATCACTAATCATTAGGGAAATGCAAATCAAAACTACAATGAGATATCACCTCACACACAGAATGGCCATCATCAAAAAATCTACAAAGAATAAATGCTGGAGAGGGTGTGGAGAAAAGGGAACCCTCTTGCACTGTTGGTGGGAATGTAAGTTGATACAGCCACTATGGAGAACAGTATGGAGGTTCCTTAAAAAACTAAAAATAGAACTACCATATGACCCAGCACTCCCACTACTGGGCATATACCCTGAGAAAACCATAATTCAAAAAGAGTCATGTACCACAATGTTCATTGCAACACTATTTACAATTGCCAGGACATGGAAGCAACCTAAGTGTCCATCAACAGAAGAAGATGTGGCCCATATATACAATGGAATATTACTCAGCCATAAAAAGAAACAAAACTGAATTATTTGTAGTGAGGTGGACGGACCAAGAGTTGTCCTACAGAGTGAAGTAAGTCAGAAAGAGAAAAACAAATACAGTATGCTAACAGATATATATGGAATCTAAAAAACAATGGTTCTGAAGAATGTAGGGGCAGGACAGGAATAAAGATGCAGACGTAGAGAATGGACTTGAGGACACAGGAAGGGGGAAGGGTAAGCTGAGACGAAGTGAGAGAGTGGCATTGACTTATATACACTACCAAATATAAAACAGATAGCTAGTGAGAAGTAGCTGCATAGCACAGGGAGATCAGCTTGGTGCTTTGGGACCACCTAGAGGGGTGGGATAGGGAGGTTGGGAGAGAGACGCAAGAGGGAGGGGATATGGGGATATATGTATACGTATAGCTGATTCACTTTGTTATACAGCAGCCACTAATACAACAATGTAAAGCAATTATACTCCAATAAAGATGTTAAAAAAATCAATCAATATAATCTACGATATTAACCAATTGAGTAAGAAAAATTTTGATCGTATCAGTAGATACAGAAAATCATTTGAAAACCTGCAATTTCAGTCAATCAAGATAAAAATTCTCAAAAAACAAGAAACTGAAAAATAATTTCTTAAATTAATAAGAAAATTAATGAAAAACATATGATTAACATAACAATTAACAGTGAGAGACTAAACTGTTTCCGCATAAGACTGGGAACAAAGTAAGGATATTCTCAAAGAATGCCAAAAAAAATAACTCCTGAAAGTAAAAGCAAGTATACCAAGTTAGCAGGCTATGAGTTCTTAACTAAGGTCAATTATATGCCTACATGTCAGCAATGAACAACTGGAATTTGAAATAAAAAATGACATTTACAGTAGAGTAGACTGCTTTGAAATAATCTTAAAATATATTGACTTTTGACAAAGGTATAAGGGCAATTCAATGGTAAAAGCAGTCTTTTCAATAAATAGTGATGGAAATATGGAATATCAATATGCAAGAAATGGTATTTACTTCTTACACAAAAATTAACTAAAAATGAATCAGAAACCTGCATGTAAGATGCACAAATATAAAACTTCTAGAAGAAAATATATGAGAAAATATATGATAGAAGTTTTCATGATGAAGTTTAGATAGAACAGCAAAAGCATGATCCATGAAGAAAAGAATTAATAAAGTGTCCTTTGAATATTAAAAACTCTTACTCTGTGAAAGATACTGGTAAAAATGAAAAGACATGAACTAGGATTAAATATTTTAAAATCACATACATTATAAAGGACTTGTATGGAAAATATTCAAAGAATTCTTACAAGTAAACACTAAGAAAACCAGCAGTGCACTGGAAAACTGGGCAAAAGGCCTGAGCAGCTGCCTCATCAAAGAAGATATACAGATGGCAAGTATATGAAAAGATGCTCAGCATAATTTTTCATTAGGAGAATGCAAATTAAAACAATGAATTTCCACTGCATAGCTATTAGAGTGGCTAAAATCCAAAAACAAAATAAACTGACAAACTACCACATGGATCATTCTAGTCTTCTCCCTTTGTTTGTGATCTCCTACTCCAATAGCGAGGAACCTGGCTCGCATCATATGCCATCCATTTAATTAAATGTTCAGTTCCAGTATATATGTATAGTGGTTTCAGAATTGATAGCCTACCCACTGTGGAAAAAATTTTATCAGCTAGAGTACTGTGCTTTTGTACAGTTCTTCTTACTTTCAGTCTCCACTCATTTCTGAAGTTTCTTGGGTCAGCTATCACTACTCTAGTATAATCAGGAGAAAAATATCACACAAGCCCAAACTGAGGGACAATCTATAAAGTACCTGATCAGTATGTTTCAAAACTTCAAGGTCTTTAAAAATAAGAAAAGCCTGAGAAACTGTCACAGGCAAGAGGAGCCATAGAGACATGACAACTCAATGTAATTTGATATGATGTATAAGATTCTGAAACAGAAAAAGCACATTAGATAAAACTGGAGACATATGAATAAACTATGAACTTTAGTTAATAATAATGTATCAGTGTTGGTTCAGTAATTGTGACAACTTTATAACAGTATGCTGTTAACCAAAGTGAAAGTGCATATGAGGTGTGTGGGCATTTTCTGTACCATATTTTCAAATTTTATTTAAATCTAAAACTATTCTAAACTCAAAAGTATATTTTTAAATTATGGATGAATGATTTGAATAGGCACTGCACCTAGGAAGTTAAATTAATGGCAAATAAGTACCTGCAAAGTTTCTCAACCATATTGGTCATTTATATATATAATTAAAACCACAGTGGAAAACTACTACAGACCTACCTATTGGAATGACTAATTTTAAAAGAATGAACATATCATCTAATGGAGAGGATGTGGAGGAGCCAGAGATGGTGGGATTCAAAATGGCACGACTTTAAAAAGTACTTTGGAAGACAGATGAATGGATAAAGAAGATGTGACACATATATACAATGGAATATTACTCAGCCATAAAAAGAAACAAAACTGAGTTATTTGTAGTGAGGTGGATGGACCTAGAGTCTGTCATACAGAGCGAAGTAAGTCAGAAAGAGAAAAACAAATACCATACACTAACACATATATATGGAATATAAAAAAAAAAAAGGTTCTGTTGAACCTAGGGGCAGGACAGGAATAAAGACACAGACGTAGAGAATGGACTTGAGGACACAGGGAGGGAGAAGGGTAAGCTGGGATGAAGTGAGAGAGTAGCACTGACATATATACACTACCAAATGTAAAATAGATAGCTAGTGGGAAGCAGCCGCATAGCACAGGGAGATCAGCTCGGTGCTTTGCGACCACCTAGAGGGGTGGGATTAAGAGGGTGGGAGGGAGACGCAAGAGGGAGGGGATATGGGGATATATGTATGCATACAGCTGATTCACTTTGTTATACAGCAGAAACTAACACAACACTGTAAAGCAATTATACTCCAATAAAGATTAAAAAAAGAAAAAGCTAATCGTTAACTACATGATCCAAGCCACTCTTAGGTATTCACTCTATCTCTGTTTTGTTACAACCAGTATGGGATAACCAGTTAATAATTCTGAAATCTCTCTCTCTCTCTCTCTCTTTTTCTCTGTTCTTTCTCTCTCTACCCACCCTACACAATTTAAGCAGTTATGCTAAAAATATTATTATTCAATACAAATGATTTTATGTTTGTTATGAGGACAGTATGTTAACCTTTTTTTTTTCAGATTTAAGACTATGATTCCTTCAGGAAGATGTAGATATTGGATATCAAGCTAGAAAAAATCTTAGACATTACCAAGTAAACCTCTCTTACCTTACAAGTAAGAGCACTTAGAGAAAAGCATATTTAAATAGACTGTCTTTCTTAACTCTTGCATGTAGTGACAGTAGAAAATGTCTGCCACTTTCTCTTCTTATACCTTGTAGAACAACCATTGGAATACTATAGTTTATTTATATATTCATCCCTAAGAAATGTATTGTTTTTGCTTCTTTTTTTTTTTTTGCCTGCGTTGGGCCTTCGTTGCTGTGTGTGGGCTTTCTCTAGTTGCAGAGAGCAGGGGCTACTTTTCATTGCGGTGCACGAGCTTCTCATTGCGGTGGCTTCTCTTATTGCGGAGCACAGGTTCTAGGTGCGTGGGTTACAATAGTTGTGCGCATGGGCTCAGTAGTTGTGACTTGCGGGCTCTAGAGAGCAGGCTCAGTAGTTGTGGCCCATGGGCTTAGTTGCTCCACGGCATGTGGGATCTTCCCGTACTAGGGCTTGAACCCGTGTCCCTGCAGGGGCAGGCGATTCTTAACCACTGCGCCACCAGAGAAGTCCGAAAATTTCCATGTTTTTTGAAATTTTTACACACATTATCCTGCTATTTTTGTTCATTTGCAGGTTTATTTTTCATCCACATTGAAATGTAAATTAGTTAATTTATTTTTACTAGTTTATAGTATCTCATGACTCATAACATATATAAGGATATAACCCAAATGATTTTTGACTCTAATTTTATGTGCAACTACTGCTCCCAGAGTAGGCTAAAACTCTTATTTCAGTGGAGACAGGAGGAGAGAGGAGTAAGCAGTGAGAAAAAGTTGGTATTTTGAAAGGATCTCATCCTGGAAATTGATGAGATCCTTTTAATGGATATTTAGGGTACTTCCCATTTTTTACATATGCATTTATAATACAACGTTGTTACACATCTCCTTATTCGCATATGCAAATCTTTTCAACTGAGAGAAATATTCTTAGTAGTTTTTGTCCATAAATAAGTGCATTTGTAACTACTAGATAAAGCCAAATTGGCTTATAAATTATTTTTTCCAATTTAAACATACAATAGCAGTGTATCAGAGTTTGTGGTTCTCCATATTGGTCAACTTTGGTATAATCCTATTCATCAAAATTAAAATAATTTAAATATAACTATTGGTAAAACATTAGAACAGGATATTCATAGAAGAGAAAACTGATCAATAAATTTATGAAAATTTCTTAAATACATATGTCAGGAATATGAATATATGATGATGAGATACTCTTTCATATCCATTATATGTGAAAAATACAAAATATTAAATTTAATTTTAAATGGTCAGTTTTCAAAATCTTTGTTACTTAGGCAGATCAGCTGCAAACGTTAAAACATTATGAATTTTAAATGCAAAATGCCACCTAAGTAAGTTCAAGTCTTCTGATCTTGGGCAATTAATATTTCTCTGTCTCAGCTACCACCACTGAAAATGGGAATTTTGGTATCTGTCTCATATTTTTGTGAGAGCTAAATTTTAAAAAGGAGGTAAAGAACTTGTCCAACACAGTTAGCAAAAAGTAAATGTTTGTGAAGATTTTTATTACTATCAAAATAATTATTACTAAGAAATACCAATTTGATTAATAAAGTTGTGAATGTTGATCTTCTCTTTCAGAAATGGCAGTCTTCAAAAAATTCTTGCTGTGCTTCATCATAGAACCTTGTCCAGGTAAAACTGGCAATGAGCTGGAATGCTTAGATAAACAAAGGGGCAGAAACAAACAAACAAAAACTGGTGCCAGCATAACTTCCTACTTCTTCTTATTCAAAAGAAGCACAGTAGAGTATATCATGTATAAATCCTCTTTAATTTGGAGCTCAGTGTACCTGTGTGTATATATAAAGGCATGAGTATATGCATAGATGGTTTCACAAATTGATGATAGATGATAGATAGATAGATAGATGATAGATAGATAGATAGATAGATAGATAGATAGATAGATAGATAGATAGATAGATAGATACACACATACATAGATTAGAGGAGTCAGGTAGCTCCTGAGAAGGAATAATTACAATAACGATCTCATACATGTTGATAGCTAAGATTTATAAAATTATTACAAAATTCCATACAGTATGTCAAAGTTTTACATAATCTATTTTAATTAACATCATATCAGTTCTATGACAAAAATACTATTGGTTTCCCTTATTTATAAGTGAGTAAACTGAGGCATACAGAGATTGAATAACTTACTCAAGACCATAAATAGTGAGAGTAGAGCCAGGATCATAACCTGTTAGTTAAGCTTCCAAAGCCTGTGGTCTTAATCGCATTTCATTTCTTAGTTGTACTAACAGGAACGGCTAAGTCTTCTGAAAGATTTCCCATGCAATATTAAAACCAAAATTTGTCAATTCTTAGACATTCAGGGTTTGGCCATAATATTTAGCTATCTTGGGAAATTTGTCCTTATTTTTTAATAAATCAAATATCTTAAATTGGAAGAGTCAGATGGTAGAATTCAGCCCTCAAACAATTTTGAAATTTCAAAAAGAAGGAAGAAAAGAAAGAAGGAAGGGAAGTAGGGAGAGAGGAAGGGAGGAAAGGAGGGAAAAGAAAATATTTAAATGTCTCAATGCCTATCTGAACTACATATACATATTCTGAATTTGTTCTTTGCCCAATTAACTAGAATCAAAGAGAAAATAAATCAGACTTAATTTATTAACAATAGCAACCTTAAAATGGAATTGGGATTCATTTCAATTAGAATTCTGTTGATGAAATTTGATGTGTGAAAGTGCAGAATATGTAATAGTCAGTTTCTCTGGATATTGATGTCCTCCTAAGTAAAACAAGGAGATTGACTTACATTATGTTTTCAGTTCTAATATTCTATGATTTTTTCCCCACATATCATGTTGGAAGTGTGGAGGAAGGGAAGTAAGAGATTGACACAAAGAATGTTAAGAAAATAAATGCACTAGTGAATCTGTAATTATTTTCCTGACTACCACAGGGCATAATGAAGAATCAGTGTGATTTTACTCTACAGAAATTTCAGTGCTCTCTGGTGTGCTGAGCATTAAGAAAAATAATTATACAAGTGCCAGTTCCTGCATTTACAAATCTGTACAGACTAATTAGCAATTAAATGGAAATTTTAATAAATGCTATGAATCAAGCCTAATTGTATATTCTGTCAGCTAGCTCTGATGTGAAAAATGCCAATCCATACTTTTCCTCCATTACTCTGAATAATTGAGAATAAAGTGGGTGTGAATTGCATAGCACTTCCTCAGTACATACTTCAAAAAAAATCAAGGAAATTCACAACTTTTCTATTTACTGTGAAAACATTAATCAATTTTACATTTTCATAAACATGAATATGAAATGAAGCAGTTGATAAAAATACGTCTTATTCTGAATTATGTCACAGTAAAATGAATTCACTCTCTGAGAGAACAGAAATTAGTCTTCAACTAAAACATGTTTATGTTCATGCTCCAGGCACCCTAGACTATAGTGCATGTGGTAGTAGTAGTAATAATAATAATAATAATAATAAAATAATATAAAAACACACTTGTACATGATAGATTATCTACTTGTATCCCATTTTGTACTGTATGGTAATATGAATCATGAGGACATCATTTGACAGGCAAATAACACAATGACATTCTCTTATTTTTGGTTGTCAAGTAATGTTCTATAGAAAAGGAATAGTACACCATCTAAAATAATGACATTGCTAACTAATACTCAATAATTAGCTCTTTTCTTTACTTGAAAAAATTCCAAGTATTTTCTTGAGGATAAGAATTTCAGAAAGAATAACATCTAGGGCATAGTGTTTTATAAAACATGATTGATGTAGGAAGTAACCTGGTTTAGTAAATAAGGCTTTGACTTGGAATCAAAAGACAAAAATTCAAACCCAAAACTCTCCAGCTTTATGCCCATGAAACTTTGAGCAAGCCAGGTAAACAGACTCTTCCTGTCCTCATTGTTAAAGTCAGAATAACAAGTCCTACCTCAAAAGTAACAATAAGGAGACATTGAAATATCTTCTAAACAAGTTTTAGATTTTAAATCACAAGACACAAGTTAGCAGGTGATTCCAGTAATCAATTGTGTAAAATAAGCTAAAGTTAATTTAACCAATTAATATACCTCCTTGAGTCAAAGAGGCAAGTAATATATAATATTAGACATCATTTAAAAAATTTCTATTGTACTTTCTATTTGGGATTATTATTGTCTATAATAAATGCATTTATAAACATTTAGTGTAGTTGAGGAATTCTGTTTGTCCAAGTACAAAGATACTTGTGTATTAATGACAATTTTATAATATTAAAATTACACTTGGGATGTTCAGTATCTTCACATCTTGAATCCCTTTATATAAATTTAATACTGCAACTTACATAAGTTGGCCTCAGCAAATTTGTAAAATAGAGTTCAAACTTTCTGTTATTCTTTATTTTTCTTAATTTCCATATCACATCTTTTAATACAGAAACATTTCTGTCATTTTGATGATTTTGATGATATGTTCTTTTATTATCAAAGATTTAGGTCATATCCTTAGCTCATGTTAGTATAAGAAGAACTGATAATAATATAGTTTACAATTCCACAGTAACAAAATTTTAACACTGTTTCCTGAACCATTGAAACTGCTACTGACATGAAATAAATGACTGCCAGACATTTCTCCAGCAAAGATGGGTTTATTCATCATCAACAGAAAACTGTAATATGGGGTCTGCAACTATGGTGAGCCACATGTAAATTCTCTGTGTGGCAAGGGAACTCTTTTATAGAGGGGAAAGGAAGTTGAGAGGGCTGTAGTAAAGAAACAGTCTATTACTTTTCATTGGCTGAGTCCTTATCAGAAAGGAGAAGTCTTTCTTCTTCTTCTTGGACTCTGGTATTATTGCAGGGGGTAAGTGCTTCCCCTTCTGGTCTCCCAGCTCTAATTGAATTTTCTGCTTACAGTGTATTAATTTTTACACTACCCTAATCACATTACAATTGAGAATAATTAGGTAACATATATTCTTAATAAGAGGTTTTGTTTGTTTGTTTTTTGTTTTGTTTTGTTTTTTGTTTGTTTCTGTTAGCACCACAGGATGAGGGACAAATACAAAGAATATACAGCTTTGGAAAGGAATGTTATAGCCAGCCTCTAAGATAGCTCCCAATGAACCCAACCTTCTGTTATTCAAACAGTTCCCTCCCACTCTGTATCAGGGTTGATCTGTGTGACCAGTATAATACTGCATAAGTGAATGCACATGTGACTTCTGAAGCTTGGTTATAAAAGATGTTGCTGGTTCCAGGGTGCTTTCTCGTGGATCATGAGCTCTAAACGAAGCCAATTGCCTGTTTTTGAGGACATGCAAACAGCCCACGGGAGAAGTCTATGCTGAAAGAAACTGGCAGCCCCTAACAACAGCTAGCACTAACTTGGTACCTAAGCCATGTGAATGAGACAAGTTGGAAGGGGATCTTCTAGCTCCACATTCCTTAAAATGGCGACAACATTGCTGACATCTTTCTGCAATTTATGAGAGACCTGAAGCCAAAACTACCGTCCTCAGCAGCTTTAGAATTCTTGACTCATAGAAACTGTGAAATAATAAATGTTAATTATTGTTTAAACCCACTAAATTTTGAGGTATTGAATATGCAACACAGATAACTAACAGAAGTAAGAAGCAGTATTTTAAATCATTATTTTTTATATATCATGAAGTAATCCTTTTATAAAATTCATGATTCTACATACTGAGATGTATCATTTCTCAGATTCCCTAATAATATATCATATCTGAATATAAGATTTTCTTGACTGAACAAACATGAGGTAGCACTCCTAGATTTATTAACGTTTTCAAATACATTTTTTTCCTTTTCATTTGTGAAAATTAGGTCGTTTCAATCAAAGGTCCCAAGCCCATGTCATTTTCACTGATATGCCCATTTCATTTCCATGTTTTAATACACCATATATTTCATTGATTGGCAATCTCATTACTCTTGACATTATAAAAATTTACCTATTAAAAAATAAGCAGGATTTACTGGAATTTCTATTAATGCCTTTGTTTTAGAGGAATAAAACTGTAAGATATTTTATAAAGATAAATAAAAGAAAAAGGAAAACTAAAAAGTAATACCAAAAAGGCCAGTAAAGTTTTTCTAACAGAAGATGGTAACTTGACTCTTCCTGTGGTATTATTTACTAATTACTAATGGACTTTTCCAGTAAATTCATTAAAATAGGGCTTTTTCTGGATTCAGTTTTATTCTTAAAATTTTTTAAAAATAAATTGTTTCTATATTAATTAAATTAAAATTAGCAGACTTTGGCACTATAGATTTTAAAACAAAACAAAACAAAAAATATTAAACTTTCAATTATGTTTCAGTGATCATTAAGGTATCCAGCTAATATTTTTCAAAAAAGAAGGAAAATTTTACTTTTTTTCTTTAACAGAAATGAACCACAGATAATATTCTTTTGTTCTTTATTTTTGAATCAAGGACAATTTTGTTTCTCAAATGGAATGTTTTACTAATATAGTAGATATTAAAACAGTTATTTTAGAAACTTTAAGGGTAAAATTAATTTTTGCTCAAATGAAAATAATTTAAAATAAAAGTAATTTTTGTTCAACCTCATTCTAAAGAGAAAGATGCAAATTAAAACCACTAACTAAACAGATGATAATTAAAATGTTTGTTATACTAAATATTAGTGAAGACAAGGACCTCAGACTTTCATGGTAGCAGTGTGATGGATGAAATCTACTTGAAAATGATCTTAGGTTATCCAGTAAAACTGAAGCATCAATCTCATTCAGTGTCCCTAGAGACATTTGTGTCCAAATATACATGGAGACACAGCTCAAAATCCATGGTAATGTTTATAATACAAAAACACTGGAATAACTCAAATGTCTATCAACTAAGATTAGAAAAATGAATAATGGAATACTAATACAGTGAAATATTGAAAAGCAATAGAAAGTAAGTGAACTGGAGCTGTGCAAATCAATGTGACTGATTTTCAAGAACATGATGTTGCGTGAAAAACCAAGTTACAAAATGTCACATACAGTTTAATTTCATGTACTGAAATTTCAAAAACATGCAACACTAGACAATGTATATTATATATTATTTACATGTATTAAGCAAAGGAATGACAAACACAAATTTAAGGATAATTTCTTTGGGTGTGATGAATGGGTCTATATGAGGAGACATAAACAAGATACTCTAATGCTGCTGGTAATGTTCTATTTCTTACATTGTGTAGTATATCAATAGATATTCCTTCTATTATTTTATCATTTATATTTACATGTTTATTTAAATATAAATATATATAATATAAATATATATATATACATGTATCTATGTGCATATATGTATATATATAAATATATTCTATAAGTAAAAATATATAGACATCAAAAATTTGAACCAATGTCATTCTAGAATAAATCATATATACTGTGGACTACACTAGAATAGTTAATATATGCTTAAAAGTAATCCATTACAAAAAGCCATTAGAATATGTACAAAAGAAAATAAATAGGAATCCCTTAAACTATAAATATGGATTGAACGTGACTTAAGAGAAAACAGATGTTGACAGGTAATTAAGAGAGGAGAAACTCAGTTTAAATTACTCTGGTAAAACACAGATGAGCATCCACACACAAAGTGGCAACACGGGAAACAAATCAATACACTGTTAGGTTACATTTAATAATGACTGGTGTGAGTTGGCTTATATGGCTTCTTATGACAAGAACCTAGTTGCTAGAGGTGAAGGAAGAGGAGGGAGAGGAGGGGAAAGTGATAAGAGGAAAAGAGGAAAAACATAACCCCCCAAACTCATAAAGATACAGAATTCAACCTATGAAAGATAAAATCTGATGTATTTATTGTAAATTTTTCATGTATATATTGTTAAAATTTAATGTACAACCATGCAACGCTAACAGGGGTTTGTTCAGGAAATAAAGGGAAAAAATACAAATAAATAAATAATGGGTAAGTGTTTATCTTAGGATAACTGTTACATTACCACAGCTGAATCTAAAGTCAAAATATTGCCAGATTCAGAGTAGATGCTGACCTTCTGTATCAGTAGAGCATGAAATTATTGTCCTGTACACCTTTTTTCATAATTCTTATTGCTTCCTTAGACAAGATCATACATGAGTATGACTGTAATAAAATGTTCAAGCAGACATTTATCTTTGCTTTAGGAGCATAAATCAAGAATACTAAACGAATCTCTCTTAGGAGTCATCTACATTAAATGAGGCGCCTCTATTTTATGGTTAATATGCTATCATAATAACAGATCATAAACACAACCGCACTTATCAGCAGAGCTATGGTTATCTTCCCAAAACCTTGAAATATAAATGGCATATGCAGGACTAGCCTTTGAACCAAATAATTTAAATGGAACAAAGGTTTTTAAATATTTAACTTAAAAGTTATCCAAAATTTCTAAGTATTTTTAAAATTACATAACCCTTTTATATCTGTGTAACATGCATCATTCTGCTGTTCGAATAGGCTTTCTGACTTGGCCATCATTTTGCTCCATGGAAGGAGAAATGTCAAGGTATGGAACACAGATTTTACTCAAAACTCCGTGGTCCTTCTGTGACGCATCCCTAAAGAAGCATGGGGCCAAGGTAAACAACCCATGTGCGCCTGGGGCAAAGTAATTACATGATACAGCTGCACTGTAGCCATTTTTGTTAAGCCACTTGGGATAATGCTAAAGAAAAACAATTCAAAAGTGAACTTTAATGATGTTTAGAACAGTGAGTTCCAGCACACCAAGCCCTATCTCCAGCAAACCTTGCCACTTCAGGCAGCTATCTCAGGGGCTTCCTCTAAGATCTGTCCTATTCTTCTACTAAATGTATCAGAAACACGGGAGAGATTTCAAAAGATTTATACACTCTACAATTTTAACATTTATGTCTGGAACATCTTCCGAAGGAGTTTATATTTCTGTCATTTCAAGAAGCAGTAGTAAAAATTTCATTATATTTTATCAAACTTCTGGAGGCTATTTTTTTTTTCTTTTTAGACAATGCCTTGGGCGTGTTATCTTAACATTTTTGAAGTAAGCCACCCACCTCTTTCTTCTTATCAAGCTATCTAGAAAATATAAAACATGTGTTGGCTAATATGCAAAATGTTGACATAAAAAATAATCAACTATGAAAACCTATTTCACTATCTAGTCTCTTCCCATCACAGATATAATTAATTACCTGAAAATAATGGTTTTCTTTCTTAGTTCAACTCTGCTTTTATCTGTATACTATCTAGAAACAGTTGTTTCAGTTGTTCTTGCCCTTAGGAAAAGAAAGCTCTGATATTTTGGAATCAGATTTGGACTAGGAATAAATTTCTAACCAGCAAATTCTCAAGGTTGATATCTGTTTCTTTATTTCTTACTATTTCCAGGACAAAACATCTACTGCTGTTAGTCTCTGGCCTGGTTGGCCAGTCTTAATTCAAACTCTAAAATAATTCTTATCTGATTACTGCTTTGGTTTATTCTTTCTTTTCAAATAATTGCTGTTTAAATTTTTTTTTTTTAGTGTTTAAAATATATTTTGTCTCTTACATCAGTGTCTTCATTTTTCAATTTAGCAATTTTGATAATCCAAATAATGTACAATGTATAATTCTATATTTCCCTTCATCTATTTTCAATCATTTTGATGTATTCTGTAAATACAATCAAATGCAATGATATTAAGTTCACATATATGAAATTTTGACAACTCTGTGTATCTGTATAATCACAGCCACACCAGTGAATATATAGAATATTTCCCTCATTCTAAAATGTTACCATGTGCCTCTTTTCATTCAAGACCCCATACAATCCCCTGCCTTGGGAAATTAATGACTAATTTTTTTCCACTATATATTACACTTCTTTATTTTCAGTCTGTTTGGTTGTTTTTGGAAATTCATACAAATGGCATCATACATTATCTACTCTTTTGTATATGGCTTTTTTAGCTCAGAATATTGGTGTTAAAATTCATCCATGTTGTTGCATGAATCAGTATTTCAATTATTTTCATTGGTTAATGGTATGCCAATGTGTAGATATACTATCACTTATTATCCATTCACCTGTTAATGGACATTTGGGTTGTTCCCAGTCTTGATTTTTATGAATAAAGCTGATACAAAAATCTACATTCAATTATTTGTGTGGGTATATATTTTAAATCAATCATACCTCAAAAAGTGGTTTTGATTAAAAAAAAACCTGTCTTTTCTCTATATGCAATTAAAACTATACATTCACTTCAAGCCCTGCTTTAAGCTATTCCACAAGTTTTAATATGCCATGTTTTTATTTTCCTTTAGTTAAAAATACCTTCTCTTTCCCGTGTGATTTATTCTGTTATTCATGAGTTATTTCGAAAAGTGTTAATTTTCAAATACTTAGGGTTTATATTGTTTTGTATATCGTTTTAGAGACAGTCTTTGACTCAGGATGGTTCAGCTTATGATTTTACAACTTTACAATGGTGCAAAAGCAATACGCGTTCGGTAGAAACAGAACTTTGATTTTTGAATTTTGATCTTTTTCCAAGCTAGCAAGCGATATGCAGTCCAATACTTTCTTGTGATATTGGGCAGTGGCAGCAAGCCTCAGCTTCCAAACAGCCACACAATAACAAGGGTAAGCAACTGATACACTTGAAATCATTCTGTACCCATACAACGATTCTGTTTTTCACTTTCAGTACACAATTCCATAAATTACATGAGATATTCAATACTTTATTATAAAATAGGCTTTGTGTTAGATGATTTTGCCCAACTATAGGCGAATGTAAATGTTCTGAGCATGTTTAAGGTAGTCTAGGCTAAGTAGGTTAGGTGTATCAATTGTATCTTCGACTTGTATTTTTAATTTAAGATGGGTTTATTGGGATGTAACTCTATCATAGATCAAGGAAGATCTGTGGTCTGTGAACTCAACCATTTTAAATGTATTGAGATTTTAATTACAGGTCACATTTTCCTGCTGCCTTATATATCTATTACTTTTTGATAAGATGATAGACATTGTAAATATTACAGATTGACTCTTTGGATTTAGTTATCTCCCTTAAAGAGCATGAGGCTTCGTTTTAACCTGCACTTACTTGTATATCAATTTGACCACTTTAAGGCCTATTTTTAAGCATTTCAATGGAAGGTCTAGATTGGTCTTCACTTCAAGGATATTTCAGTTCTACTACTAAGCTTTGTTCCTTTGTGGTTTCTAATGTATGTCCGGTTTGATTTCTAAAAGTTCTCCACTCTGCCTGGTTGGAGTTTAAATGTATCCTTCTTTTGGTCAAAGAATTGTTCATCTTACAACTTCCTTGTAATTCTTTGGCCTTGTTGAGATTTTCACTATAGTTGAGTACTCAGCAGAGAATCATTTAAATAAGGCAAGCCTTAATTAAATATTTGGAGCTCTTTTTATAAATAACTCCCTCCTTTTTCAAACTCTGTCCCACAACTTCTGGTTGTATCAGCTCACCCTTCTCCCCCGACCACAATCTCTGTTCTCTAGACTCAGCAAGGTCTCTAGCTTCTTTAAGGTTTTCCTTCCTTGCTCTCTCTTCCAAATATTTTACCCAGGTATTAAGTTAGGCTGGTCATTGGGCTCACAGTCATGTTCTGCCTATTTTCCAAAGTTCTAAAATTATCATTATATGCATTTTGTTAATTTTCTTATTGTTTACAGTGAGTATTAAATCTGGCCTTTTTTATTCCATTATGGCAAAAAAAAAAAAAAAAAAAAAGTCTCCTTAGTCAGTTTTTGATATGTTGAAACAGGAAAAAATGTTGGTGCATGTGTCTGTTAGTACGGAGAATTTGACAAAGGATCATTAGTCACCAAGGCATAACAACAAAGAGTTAATTTTAAAAAGAATAAATTAAAACAAGTTTAGTTAAATGAGAGTCCGATGTAATACAGGTGCAAGGTAGGCATTTTTAATTTACTAGTTTCCTGAGATCATCCTTATAGTGAATGTTAGGCTTCACATTAATCAGAAAATGAATCTTAAGTGAGACTGTTTCATAAACCTTTTCAATAAGAAAATTAAAAAGAAATCACACAGAACTTTAAAATCACATTTTAATATATTTGCAAGGATATCATAATTTTAGTGGTACTGTTCATGGGATTAAAAAAGAAAATTTATCAAGAAATACGCCTAGCATTTCTTCATACAGACATGGAACATTAGATGTGATGATAAATTATAGATATGATTGAACGTGGAGCTGAATGATTAAACTTGCAACCAAAGAGCAAGCAGTCAATAAATACTGCTTGACTGATTTATAAGCAAGGTTGTAATCTTAAATGCATCCAAAAGTTAAGAAAAAAAGCACACAATAAAAGTAAAAAAAAAAAAAAAAGTGCTAATAACATGTTACTATAAATCTCTTCACCTCTAGATAGCACCCTTTATTTCTTAAAACAGGTAAACCAAAATACAGGTTCATTTGTCTCTGTGACCAATAAATTCATTTTTCCAGTTAGGGAATATTGGAGAAATAGACCATATCTGAAGTCTTGTCTATTTTCTATAGTTTTGTGATAATAAATCCTATGTAAAATACTGAAGAGTTTAACTTAGAGTATGAGCTATAGGATGTGGATATTTGTAATTTACAAGTCCTTTGACTTCAGGGCTATCCTGAACAGAATTCAAAGATGTAATGATCATTTTTTGCTAGCTTTTATATACTTCCCTTTTACGTTCATCTCTCTGGCACTAAAATGTGCATGTCATCAGTATTTTCCTTTTGTAACCAAGTATAATACCCCTACCTAAATGTTTCCCTCTGGTCTTCCAAAGAAGTAACTGATGTTTTCCATTCTCTTAAGGTCTTTTTTTTTTTAACAAAAAAAAAAACATGGGATCAACTAATTAATCTAGAATTGTTGCTATTATATCAAAGACCTATTACCTCTAACTCTCCAACTGTCTTCCACAGTGGGAAATATCCCATTTAATAGTGGCCTTTATTGCAATGTCTTCATTTTGTTTTTAACTTGCAGAGATTAAGATTTAACTCAGAGTTAAGAAGTTTATGCTACTAAGCAGAGCAGATTTTTGTCATGACAGCTCAGCAAAAATGTGTTTGGAGAAGCAACATCTTGTGGAATTCTAGAATCACTGTACTGGCCTTGTTCCAGAGGGCACATTTTTTATGCTGTCCTCATCTTGTTAAGCTGGGTAAAGTAACTCATCTCCTGCCCTATAAAGAGCCTAGTTTAGAGAATTCCTTAACTTTTCTTTTGCTAACGTTCAACAAATTTAAACAGGGGCCTCCAACCTATGGCATGAATTGCACATTACTAACAGCATGTTCGACTTATGCTCATAGAAGTTTGGCATGATGTCAATGAAAGATTTCAAGGTATTGCAACAAAGCATATTTTCCTCCCTAGTCAGAGAAGTCATTTTTCTAGTTAGAGCTATTTATTTCATAGTAAAAATATTAAAAGACTTAAAATTAGCAGAAACTAAACTTATTTTCAGAAACTGTACCACTTATCTGGAATGTAGAATTTTTCAAGGAAGAAAATTGCATTTTAAGGATTTCTTGAGTTATAGGTCTTAGCTTTTATAGCTTTAGAGAACTTTCACTCAAAGGTATGGTAAATTTCATTATGTCTTGACTGATGAAACACAGGCAAATATATGATTTCTTAACAGGACTTGTCTTACAATAAGAAGAGATAAATGAGTTGACCTAGTGGATGTAACCAAATACCTCAGAGAATTAAATGCCCAGCTGAGAACAATTCCAATCAATGGCAATATCTTGGGTGCAGTCAGATCTCACAATCTTGGGTAATTGTTCAGCCACAAACTTCTGATTGTCAATTAAGTACAGGAGAGGAACTTCAATTTTCAACCAAGATCTGGAAAAATCTCAAAGCCTGGTCATTTCTATCTTTTTTTTTTAAAAAAGTCTTAATTTATCTCATAATTATAACATAAGTTCAAAATTGTGGGAAAAGAGAAAAAGAGTTTTATATAAGACTCTTAATAAATCCCAATGTCAGAAAAATTCAAGCATTGTATGTTTATCTGTTGGCATTAATCTATACAGTTCCTCAAACAAATAAACTGAAGTTTCCTCAGTGACTCTTCAAACACACTTGAAAATATAACGCTGAAGAAAGGTAAAAAAATAAATAAATAAATAACACTGATATCAGGTACCTATAGTACTCTTCATTCTTATAAGGCATATTTTAACAGGTAAGGACTTTTTGTGCCATACCATACAATATCAAGTTAGGGCCCTTCTTTATTTTTATGGATCTTTGAATGCAACGTGATAAAATACACCAGTGTGCTCCTGAAAAGCACTCCTGAGATGATATTGTCATGATAGGAAGATCTTTATTTAGATGACTATATCTATCTTTGATCTTGGCATAGGTACTTAGAAATTTCTACGGCAAATCACCTGTTGCTAAACTTATAAAAGACAGTCTTTTAAGATTTCCCTTTATAACAAATAGTAGTTTATTTTATAACATTCTGAGTATGTTTGTATGAGAAAAGTTTGAAGTAAATCTTTGAATTTTGTATCACTCTAACTTTTAGACTAACAGTATTTGAGTGTGGGCTAGTCACTAATCTTTGTTGGATCTTAGTTTTCTCATAGGTAATGAAGGAATGTTAAACTACAGGATTTCCTAAGGTTATTTTTGTTCATAAAATCCATGAAACAAGATTCCTTTCTAGAAATACCTTAAATTCTACTGAATTAAATATGGATACAGTGTTTTTAACTCCCCATATTTTCAAAAGTCTCATTGCTGCCAGAGAATTTTCTACATGAGAATGTATTCAAACTTCTTGTAAATGAGTAATATAATCAGGAAACATCCTTTGCGGTTTTCTTTAGAAAAAACTTTAGTCATTCCTTCCCTCTAAATCTACAGGTACATGTGATATATTTCAGATGTATATCCTGGAAAATATTATGGTATATTTAAGATCAAAATTGATTCTGGGCCACAAAATTAGTTTTCAGCTAATATCTTCCTGAAAGCGATTTTTCCTGGTAGTTCTTCTAGTGTTACCAAGATAGTATAATATCTATTTTTCCTTGTACATAGTAAGAAGTTCACAGAATTAAAAATCATAAAGATACAAAGAAATAATACCTTTCACTTCATTCTCCAACCTCAGGCTTACCAAACAGAAAACTGCCTGCCTGGTTTTTTGGTTGATATAGACTTCTTTGATTGAGAAGTTAGCTATTTGGGAAAGGATGCAACATCTTTCTATCTTCTCTTGTACTATAGATTGCTATACTTGCACTATAGATTATAGTATAGATTAATGATTGCTTTATCAAGTTTACTTCCATTTTCACAATTTCTAGTACAATTTCTCTAGAATTCAGACAATGGTTCATATTTCAGTACTCTAGCAAGCCTTTATTCTCCTAGAAATTAGAAAGTGATGTTTCTTGACATGACATTTTAGACACGTCAAATCAACTATATTTGAATTTCATGTTGCAATTCACCAAATATGATAATAGATTTGAAGATTATTTAGTCAAGGCATTTAAGAGTCTAGTTTTACCTTATCCTGAAAAAAGTTATGAATACCTAGTAAGACAAATAGAGGTAAAAATTATTGACACTTTAATGACATTAAGGATATCTTTGTCAACTTTGTTCTTAGTTTTATTCTATAGAGTCAGTTATTCATTCATTCAGCATGTTAAGGATATGATCAACATGCCAACTAGAAATGGATATTGTTTCTGCATAGTAAGTTATTGTTCCCGCACTAGAGGTAACAATTCCAAATCTAGGTTAGTTACTAATATGCTAGCAGATGCTCAAATGACAATAATTTATTGCAACTCTGAAAAATAAACTTTTTTGCCAGTAGGTCAGAATATTTGAGATGCCTTTGATCACTATCTCTAATTGCCCCCTTCAGGAAAATATCCCATTGCCATTGGTATTTGGATTGGAACTGTCTATTATCTCATAATTAATTTGAGTAGAGTGAATATTCTCTGCATTTATAGATGTTGGAGCTATTTATCTACCTTCCCACAATTCTAATTTTGTACATTCTATAGGTATTCCTGTGTTGAAATTCACACCCTTCTTTAACTTGTTTGTTGAGTACTAATTAAGGAGGAAATAAGAGGAAATGAATCTAGCCTCTTCCCAAATTTGAACACATTCAATAAAGCCAATGCTTGCCTGCTTTACACAAATCCTATGGATCTTATTTGGGGAAAATGTTATATGAAGGCTGAATCCTCCATATAGCTTATTTGCTAGTGACCATGCTTTACCATATTAATACTCGTGTAGTTAATAGAAAATTGTCACAAATTCTAAAAAGTTTTCTTATATTTATTACTTTAAATTTTTAGATTTCTGGCAGCTATGTATATACCTTTGTGAAGATTTTAAGGCAAATTAGGAGATGGTTTATTAGATAACTATCATGTCATTTACTCTGTGCATTTTATTGGAAGATTTTCAATATCTACTTAATGTGTGGATTGAACTTTGTTAATCAGAATCACTGAACATAGAAATGACAGGATATTTTAAAATAGCCAGTCTGGCAACTCAGAATAAATAATATCTATTAAAAGTCTTTGGTATAAATTTTTTGAAAGAATTGTTTCCAAAACCTTGCTTTGTACAGGAAAACCTTAGTATATTAGGGATAGAGAAAAACAGTGCTTTCTCTTGATAAATATTTAGAAATAATTTTGGCTCTAAAAATATAGTCATATTTTGTTTATGCTATAAACAATAATGTAATATTGTACCTATATAGAACTTACATCCAAGGGATGCCAAAGCAAATTTGGGGTTGGATGCATAATTTTGAAACATGGAGGTGAAGAGCTGCCCATCCTCCTTTCATTTGCATTTATATTGAGAACCCAACAGAGTTTGGTTAACATAAGTGTTCAACACCAATTGCAAGTTTGTTGGTTTCCATAGAGTCGCATGAGTGCACATCATGTTGTCTTGGAAACTAAAGTATCTATAAACACAGTTGTCCTCTGTTTAGATTGTGAGAGCAGCTATGAACACTTTCTTAGATTATAAATTATGCAAACTGTAAGTTCATATTCATGTTACCATGGTAACAAGGACAGGTGTCCATTATATAAGATGAAAATTATAAAAAATTTGATCATTTGAAAGCAGACTCATATCTAACTGTAAATGTTTCCTTTTTCTTTGTTTCTATTCTTTGTAGGATGATGATATAAGTATAAATAACTATGACCACAGAGTACATATTCCATATATTTCACTTATTCTCAAAGCACTTTATACAATTCTAAAATATTTGGTTAGGGCACCTGCCGGATGCTGGTGAGGGACCTTGATGCCCAAGGAGACAGGAGGAAACCCCAAGTGAAGCGTAGGACATGGGGGAACTGAGGGGGAAGGAGAAGTGGAGGCCAGACAGTACCAGAGCCCCTGAGGGGTGGCTGGGAGGGGGGGAGAGGGTCCCACACCTGGAGGCACCCTTGGGGAATTGGATCAGGGAAGAGTGCGCCAAGCATATCCCCTGCCCAATCGGCCTGGGAAGCATGCCTGGCTAGCCTGCCCAGCTCTCAGGCTGGGTCCTATACCTTCAGAGGCCTTCCCTGGGCCGTGTGGATCCTGGGGGCATAGGAGGGAGGCCGGGCATAGGAGAGGCAGGCAGGAGGGGCTTAATCTCCAAAATATACAAACAACTCATGAAGCTCAACATCAAAAAAACAAACAACCCAATTAAAAACTGGGTGGAAGACCTAAATAGACATTTCACCAAAGAAGACATACAGACAGCCAAGAGGCACATGAAAAGATGCTCAACATCACTAATTATTAGAGAAATGCAAATGAAAAGTACAATGAGTTGTCACCTCACACTGGTCAGAGTGGACATTATCAAAAAATCTAGAAACAGTAAATGCTGGAGAGGGTGTGGTGAAAAGGGAACTCTCCTGCACTGTTGGTGGGAATGTAAATTGATACAACCACTATGGAGAGCAGTATGGAGGTTCCTTAAAAAACTAAAAATAGAACTACCATATGACCCAGCAATCCCACTACTGGGCATATACCCTGAGAAAGCCATAATTCAAAAAGAGACACGTAACACAATGTTCATTGCAGCACTGTTTACAATAGCCAGGACATGGAAGCAACCTAAATGTTCGACAGATGAATAGATTAGAAGATGTGGCACATATATACAATGGAATATTACTCAGCCATAAAAGGAAACGAAATTGAGTTATTTGTAGTGAGGTGGATGGTCCTAGAGTCTGTCCTACAGCGTGAAGTAAGTCAGAAAGAGAAAAACAAATACTGTATGTTAACGAATATATATGGAATCTAAAAAAAAAAATGGTACTAATGAGCCTAGTGGCAGGGCAGGAATAAAGACGTAGACATAGAGAATGGACTTGAAGACACGGGGTGCGGAGGGGGATGCTGGGGTGAAGTGAGAGAAGCATCGGCATATATACACTACTAAATGTAAAATAGATAGCTAGTGGGAAGAAGCAGCAGAGCACAGGGAGATCAGCTCGGTGCTTTGTGATGACCTAGAGGGGTGGCATAAAGAGAGTGGGAGGGAGGCTCAAGAGGGAGGGGATATGGGGATATATGTATGCATATGGCTGATTCACTTTGTTGTACAAGAGAAACTAACACAGCATTGTGAAGCAATTATACTCCAATAAAGATGTATAAAAAAATAATAAAATAAAATAAATAAATAAAATAAAATATTTGGTGATTCAATAAATAAATTACCTGTACATTTATTAATATTTACTTAATCACGTTTCTTGCTTAATTGAATTATTGGCTTAATAATTATTATCGTAATATTAAGATTTACTAAAATAAAATAGCAAAAAAATATAGATTTTATGAACTAATAATAATACTTTTATTTGAACCACAACTGATATAAACTTAGTGGTGTTTTTATCTATATATTTTTTCACCTCCCTCCCTGCATTTATTATAGTTAAATCCAAATTATTATTAGTGTTTTTGTTAAGATAAATGAGTTTTCTTGTTATAGAAACAAGGGTATTAAAATAAATAAATTCTTAAAAACTGAAAAATTTAGATCTGTAGGTCCTTTAGATATATTTAACTGTTAATGTCTCTTTTTTTTATAGCAACTGAATTTGAAAAATCGTGCATGCTGCCTATAAATTTTTAAATATAAGAAAGTTAATCAGTAGAAAATTCCAAACCATATATTTTTAGAAAAATGAGTAATCTTATTATGCTCCTTCTTTATTGAGTCTTTCCCTTACTATAAGAAGATCCACATATTTCTTAAATGAGCATGTCAGTTCTTTTAAATATCTGTATAAATATTTTGCATTATATATATCATTATTCATGTAGCTAATCCCCTATAGATGGAAAATTAGGTTGTTTCCAATTATCCTATTACTAATTATATAGGAGTATTTTTACATATGTGTATATATATATATATATTGGTTTACATCTATATATTTTTCTGTAGATGGATTCCAAGAAAGATTTTGTTTTTTATATAAAACTTAATAGTTAGAGACAATATTGTAAATTACCTTTGACAATATTCACTAATAATAATTATGTGAATAGGGTGTATTTTTCCTATTTTGCAAAAATGCAGTATGCTTATATAAAATTTTATCATATATGTACTAATGCATACAGATGTAGGATACATTTTAAAAATTAAGTATCTTGCATATGTATTACACATATAAATATGGTGTTATTTAAGGTGTATATATATCTATCCTGAAAAAACTTTCAGTCATTTTTTAATTGTTCAATTCAAGGAGCTTAAACTTGGAATTAACAATAAAAAAATTCAACAACAAATGAAACAAATACCTTAGGCTTTATGAAAAGAAACATAAAACAATCATTCCATTCCATTGGACTCACCTACAGATGTCTGGTGTGATCTCTCTTTCTCTCTCTCTCTCCCTCCCCAGTTTCCTCTTCTGTGGTTCTATGCTCACTAATTCTATCCACTTCAATCTCTTGTACTCTTATCTCTATCCTCCCAATTCAGTGGATTCCTAGCTGTGTTTGAGTTCTCCCTCTCTGTGCTACAGACTATTTCTGAGCAGTTAGCTGAGCAATTATAGAGCTACCTTATTTGGTTCTGTTTTCTCAGATTGCAATTCTTTGCTGCCTTGGTCCAATACCCAAGAAGAGTGATTTTATAAATTTTGTCTAATTTTCTAGTTGTTTAATTTTTCATGGCCAGAAGTAGATGTCTCACATTCTTTTTAAAATCTATTTTTATTGGATATAGAATTGTGGATTGACAATCTCTTCCCCCAAATGCTTTGAAGATCTTTCTACTTTCTTCTGGCTTACCTTTTCTCTGATGATAAGTCTATGGTTACTCTTCTTCTTGTTCTTTTGTCTGTAATGTGTCTTTTTTCTCTTGCTCCTTTTGAGTTTCTACATATCCCTGGCTTTCAACAATTTAATTATTATATGCCCTGTTGTGGTTTTCTTGGTTTAATCCTGTCTGAGGTTTATTGAGCTTCTTAAATCTGTGTGCTTATAGTTTTCATATAATTTGAAAAATGTTCATGATTATTTTGATTTATTTTCTGCCTTCTTCTTTCCCCTTCCACACTTTTATTTCATGGACTTGATAAACACATTTCAGATCTTTTCATATTGCCCAATAGATTTCTGAGATTCTTCATTTTTTTGAGCCTTTCTTTGTGTGTGTGTGTTTATCATTTCAAATGCCATACATTCCAATTCATTAATCTATTCTTTTGAGTTTCTTATCTCCTATTATTCTAACCAGTAAAATTTTTATTTCACATATTTTCACTTCATTGTTAAATGTTCCATTTGATTCTAATTTTTATCTTCCATTTCTCTCCTTATGTTTGTGATTTTCTTTAAATCCTTGAGAATATTTATTGTACTTATAACAACTCTTTTCAAGTACTTGCTAGCCTATTTTATCATTGCCGTATTTTAGAGTCTCTCTCTATAGACTAATTGTTCTACTATTTATTGATTATATTTTACTTTTTTTTTTTACATATCTAGGGAGTTTTAATTGGTTGCTGTATATTGCTGTACATTTCATGTTGCTAGATACTGGGTTTGTTGTATTTCTTTAAAAAATAGAGGTCTTTGTTTGCACTGGCAGATCAGATATGCATGGATCATCTAGATCTTCTGTCATGTATTTTTTTTACCTTTTAAGTAAAAGTTTTAAATTCTTTTACCCATTACTGTATTGCTAGTATAGCCCACTAGTAAGACATGACCTTGATGGGGTTCTCCACTGAAGCACAGTAGGTTCAACAAGGACTCATCAATACAGTGGTCAGTACTCAAATATCTCTTAACCCTGTGTGAGTTTGGGGAACTTTTCATTTTACTGCACTAGAGTTAGATTTTGCCCAGCCTCATAGAATTTCATGATATATATATGTGGATTAGTTGTCAGTCACAAACTCAAGGAACACTTCATCACATTCCTGGAGCTGTTTCTCAATACAGTGCTCTCTTCTCTAATACTCTGCAAGTATTCCAGACACCTCAGCCGTTTTGAACTGTGATATATGTCTTTTCAATGCAATGTAAAAGTTGGTTTCATCTCAGTGTAACATAATCTGGAAAGCGTTTTCAGGTAGAGAGGCTGAGCAGTTGTAGAGTTCACCTGCTTTGTTTTTGTTTTCCTAGGGGTCACAGTCCTGAGCTGTCTGTTGTCCAATGTGAAAAGACAGTTGTCTCATATCTTTTTCCAGGCTTCTAATTGTTTTTGAGGGAGTGATAGTCCAGTCCCAGCTACTCTAATATGCCCAAAGCATAAGAGCTACTAGTGGTTTTTCAAGGAGGAAAGCACTTAACTGCTCTGTGATTTAGTTTCCTTATCATTAGAGTTTGGATTATAATATATACCTTATTAAAGGTTATTGGCTTTATCTCAAGCCTTACTACAGCTAAGATAACCTGAACTCTTATGTTGTGTTGCTTTCCCATAAAGGTGCTCTTTTCTCCAAACTGCCAAATCTATTGGGAGACAAGTCACCTAAGGCCATCTCGATCATACCATGAAACTAAGTATAGAAGTTTGTTTGGCTCATTTGCCAACGCTCCTTCATTAGACTAGCAGATGTAATCATATCCTGATGTGCCTGTTTACCTCTGTCACCACAAGTAGCTACCTCATCCATCATCACCCAGGCTTTTATTTCTATATTGATTTGTACATCTCAATCTATGTCAATCCTCTTTTTGCTTGTCCTCTTAAGTCTTTTCACTGGAACCATAAATCTGCCTTTACTAAATGTCCAGTTTTTCTCAATTTCTTCTCTGAAAATTTCTTCCACCTCTTGGTGTTAACTGATCTGTGGCTATTTTCTGAGATTTCTCCTTAATCTGTAGACTCCTTAGTCGGAAGCTCATTTTTTCCATCATCTCTCTTTGCTTTCATTCTAAAAAGTGTGATAACTATCTTTCCTGTTTTCCCTTTTTGCTATCCACCCATTTATTTTCCTTTCTCCTTAACATACGCCTTTCTCTTGTAAAATCTTGTATCTGTATAGGTAGGTCATCCATAACATTTCTTCCTGCTATCACCTATTGAACTCTTGGTTATGCCTAGTGATCATGTAAAATTTTAACTTGAACCTACTCTAGCACATTAACTTAAAATTTGTATTATTAATGTAATTTCTCCTTCAATGAGACCAATTATCTCAATAGAGCTAACAACATCTGCATTCTGATTGAATCAAATTGCCTTCCCCCCTTCTTGTGATTTCCTTCATAATTTTTGTGGTTTTCCCTAATAATCTCCTTTCTGGTTCATCCTTCTCTTCTATAAAATTAAATATGCCTCAGAGTTCTCTTTACTTTCTTTACTGTCTGCTGAGTTCACTCAGTCTCCTGACTTTATTTCTACCTCTCTCCAGTCTCATTATCTCCCTTGAGCTTAAATCTCATATGATAAGCTATGGATAAAAGACTACATGTCTAACAGGTATCTCATACTTAATATGACTATAACAGAGTTCTTACTTTTCATTACTCTAATAAAAACTATTATCTTCTTCAGTCTTTCTCACCTTAATTTATTTGTAGCATTATCTACCCATTTACAAAAAACAAAGATCTAAATGCCATTCTTATAACTCTTTCTCATTATTATTCACATTAAATTTTTCAAAAAAGATTGTTACTTTACAATCAATTTATATTTTCACCTTCTCGTTCTGTCACTAATGCCACCACATAAATTGTAGTAATCTGAAATACTGAAAAAATTTCCCCAGTTAGTGTTTTTGTTCTCCAATTTCTTTTTCCACAATTCCGTTTCTACTGTATATCCAGAAAGACTTGAGTTACCCTCCATGATGAACATTTTACTATGTGTACACTGACTAAACTTTTATTCTAGAATATTCAAGTCCATTCCCATTTCTGAGTTTCTGCACTTGCTTTTCCTTGGCCTGAAGCACATTTTTTTTGACTCTTAGTATAGTAAACTACTCTCATTTTTATTTTTATTTTCACTTAGCTGAAATGTCAGACAGTCTGAGTAGTCTTTTTTTTAATGTAAAAATATGCATGTGTCAGATGTCACTGATGTGTTCAACATTTTATCTATCTTTATTTAAAATGAGATTCTAAATAATCCACTTAAGTCATTTTAATAACATATAAATATGTTCATGTAATATTGACCCTTTATGAATATCTGTTTGAATTTAACAAAGGAAAGTGCTACATTGTTATAAAAGGCATGCTTACAACTTTACCATGAAAAATGAATATTGGGACTTAGATTTCATATCCCCCATTGTGTTACAGACCTACAGAGGAATTATACTATGTTGTAGTACCTCATACAGTCCTGTCACAATAAAGTTGTGACTCAAATGAACTTTGTCCCAATGTTGACTGCCTAAATTTATTTCTGAGATAAAGCAAATTGCTTTATTTTGACTAGATTTATGAAAAGGTGTATTTCTACATTTGAAACTCTTAATCATAATGGAAAATTTCTTAAGCAGGCATCTGACTTAAGAACAACCCTAATGATCATGAAAGCTGTTAAATCATTACTTGAATAAGTACTGAAGGGACTCAATATCTAAAATATTGTTAAGAGAGGGGTAAACAAGAACATCTCTCTTAATAGAAAAAGCTTAATAATAATCTCAAGCATTATCGTATTTTAAAAGTACATGGAAACACATTCGGACTTCTAAATACATGAATTTTTTAGTTTTCGAAGTTTTTCAGATAATGTATTTTCCTAACACCAAAATATTAGTTTAATTAGTGGGTTTAGGGAAAAGTATTATGATATAAAGAGCTTTTAACATACTATGTTAAAAGACAGACATGGAATAGAGAAATTAAGCAAAGTTGTGGCCTTTCACTTTATTTTTTTCCAATTTTATTGAGATATAACCAACATATATTGTATAAGTTTAAGGTGTGCATTATAAAGATTTGATATATTACAAAATGATTACCACAATAAGTTTACTTAGCATCATCACCTCACATAATTACAATTTTTTTGTTCCTTCTGATAAGAACTTTAAGATCTACTCTCTTAGCAACTTTCAAATATACAATACAGTATTGTTAACTATAGTTTCATAATGTACATTTCATCCCAGAACTTATTTATCTTAAAACTGAAAATTTGTATCTTTTAACCAAATTTACTAAATTCCCCTATCCCTCACCTCCCCCAACCCCACCTCTGACAATCACAAATCTGGTCACTATTTTTATGAGTTTATTTGGATTTTTTTGTTTTGTTGTTTTGCTTTGTTTTATATTCCACGTATAAGTGAGATCATTCAGTGTTTGTATGTTTTTGTCTGACTTATTTCACTTAGCGTAATGCTCTCCAGGTTCATCCATGTTGTCACAAATGGTATGATTTCCCTTTTTTATGGGTGAATAGTATTTCAGTGTGTGTCTGTGTGTGTGTGGTGGGGGGTGTCTGCGTGTATACAATCGCCAAGATATGGAAATACTAAGTGCCCATCAATGAATAAATGGATAAAAAATGTGATATATATATAGGTAGGTAAAGAAATGTGATATACACATATATGCATATGTCACATTTCTTTATCTATCTATCCATTGATGGACACTTAGTATTTCCATGTCTTGGCTATTGTAAATAATGCTGCAATGTACATGTGAATGCAGATATCTCTTCAGGATAGTGATTTTGTTTCCTTCATATATATACTCAGAAGTTGAATTGCAGGATCATACAGTAGTCTTATCTTTAATTTTCTTCAAATCTGCACGCTGTCTCCACAGTGGCTATACCAATTTATATTCCAAATCAGTGCACAAGTGTTCATTTTTCTCCATATCCTTACAAGCATTTGCTATGTCATCTTTCTGTTGATAGCCATTCTGGCAGGTGTGAGGTGATATTTTATAGTAGTTTCTACTTGCAATTCCCTGATGATTAGTGATGTTGAGCACCTTTTCATGTGCATGGCCATTGAATATCTTCTTTGAAAAAAAATTATCTATTTGGGCATTTTGCCCATTTTTTAAATGAATTAGTTTTTGGTTGTTTTTGCTATTGAGTTGTATGAGTTCGTTATGTATTTTGGATATTAACCCCTTATCAGATGAGTGGTTTGCAAATGTTTGCTCACATTCTGTAGGTTGCCTTTTCATTTTTTTGTTCATTTGCTATGCTGTACAGAAGCTTTTAGTTTGATGTAATCTCACTTGTTTATTTTTAATTTTATTGCTTGTGCTTTAGGTGTTATATCCAAAAAATTATTGCCAAGACTCAAGTAAAAAAAAAAAAAAATGTTCCCTATGTTTTCTTCTAGGAATTTTGTGGTTTAGGTCTTATATTCAAGTCTTTACTCCATTTTGGGGTTAATTTTTGTAAGTGCTGTAAGACAGGGATCTAGTTTAATTTTTTTGCATGTGAATATTCAATTTTCCCAGGACCATTTACTGAAGACTGTCTTTTCTCCACCGAATATTTTTGGATCCCTTGTCAAATATCAGTTGGCATAGGTTCATGCATGGGTTTATTTCTGAGCTTTCAGTTCTGCTCCATTAATCTACATGTCTGTTTTTATGCCAGCACCATACTGTGTTGATTACTATAGCTTTGTAATATGGTTTGAAATCAGCTTTTCACTTTAAAAATAGTAACATTATTTCTTTTACATTTGGGACACATTTTTAATAGAATCATAACTTTTGCAGTTAAATCTTTTAAACCAAGCACTAGTGTTTTAATTTGTGAAGCAATATCCAATAATTTTAATTTGGAAGAAAATAAAATGACTGGCATTTTCTCTCATATGCATTCATATTTCAATAGCAAAAGATAGAAAAAATATATAGTGTCTGGAAATGTACATTAGATCAAATTATCAAATGTGTTTTGTGGTTAAGCTATAAGTCAATTAAGGCATACAACATAGGGTAAACACTGAAAATGAATTCCTAAGAGTTAAGTGCCAGTTGGTCAGATGACAGCAACAAACCAAACACACACACACACAACTACGTGTGTATATGTGTATGAATATACTTGTGTGTATATATATTTTTGTATGTATATATTTATATATTTAAAGGAAACCTATTTCCTCTTAGTTCTGGCATTACAAATAGATGAATATAAGCAAATAAGTAAAGGAAAAGTTTTATGACTCAATGATAATTATTTTAATTAAATAAATTAACATAAACTCTAAGCTTGAGCTGATAAACCTTATGCAACATTTTCCTTTTAATATGTTGTATAAGAACTCTTTATCATGAAAAGGTGCATTCTTTGTGCCTAAATTATTGTGTTTTCTTGTTGAAAAATTCTTGAAAAAATAGTGATCATTTTATTCTTATTTTAATAACATATTATACATCACTTAATATTATATATGTATATATATATACATATACCCACATATGTGTGTGTGTATGTGTGTCTGTGTCTTTGTAGACTATTCATGAATGTTTTGGGCCAATTTAAAATACCCTGTTTTTCCTGATGATAATTTTATAGCAAAATGTATTTATTATATGACAACTATTCATTATGTGATGGATCTTTTAATCTTCAATAATCTTTAAACCCTTGAAACTATGATGTGTGTAAAGTTTTACTTTGAACAACAAAATGTGATTTTAAAAATCTAAAATAATGATACTTCCACTGGTGTGTGTGCTTGTACCAGGTTTATAGGAAAGTGATAAAAAGTCAGAAAAGAAGAAAGAAGCAAAACAATGCAGAGAGAAAAAGCAGATTAAACAAATAATTGTATCAAACAATGCTTGAATGCACTTGTAGTATATCAAAATTCTTAAACAATGTGTTACAGTACATGAAGATTTCATTCTATTTAAAGGAAATCAGTGGCTTTAAAAAATATATAAAATGCTATTCTTAGCTCACAGAATAAACAAGAAGCAATAAAGAATTTAGATAATAGAGTCTTTTATTGAAAAACGGAGATGCTCCTAATTCAACTAATATTGATTGAGTTATGATAGGGCATTTTAAATATCTGGTTTAGTATTTCAAATAATATATCTATAGCATTAATTAAACCAGAAAAAAAGACTAAATGTAGCAATCATTTCTAGTTAACTTTTTCATCAGAAATTCTCTTATTTTTTAATTATCAAATATCAAGTATGTAAGTCAAATTAGATCTGTGCTTTTTACCATGTAAAAGTCAAAGCCTGGCCTAAAAGGATATGTAAAATTAAGGGTGACATATAGATTGCATTTATAGCAGGGACAAGAATGTAATGTTTCAGATGCTGCATCAGGGAGAAAAAAGGAATCCTTTTGAAGACTTCTGTGATTCCAAGTAGCCAAATAAATCAGGATTGTGTGTTTACTAAACTGAATTATATGCATATCATGGAATAAATCTACAATGTTGGCTACAGTAATGAGTATACCCAAACTACATCAGTATTTCATTTGCTAATAGTAATGTATAGCACAAGACAGGTCGTAATGTGTTTGCAGAAGCATTCAGGCAAGGAACTCAGGCATGTAGGCTTATTTTGCAGTGCAGGGTACACTGATTATGCTCAAAGATTGTGTATCATCTCTGTTTGAGCCTATAAATCTATGTGGAAAAATTGAAGAGCAGATTTTGATAAGGTATTATTGGAATTAATAGAGTTGCAAAATATATACCTACGTGCAATCCTTGGGAAATAAAAACTATTTTTCCCCATCCAAAAGGGAAGTGATATTTTCTTTAGTATGTCATGGGTTTTCTTAAAAAACATAATTTTCAATAATATAAAATATGTTTTTCAATACACCTTTAGGAAATTTAGGAAAAGTTTATTTTAAATAAAGCCCATTTATTTAGAAATTCCATTACATAATGAGTTATTTTTAACCTGGGGTAGATAGCCCTCTCCCCATTTTGGAAATTGAGGTTTAACAAAATGGTATACTTTACTCACTATTATAGACACATGAATATTCAAGAAATAGAATTTTCACTGTTTTTATCAAAACTGAAGAAATAGAATTAGGTTTTACAGCTCTAAGACCAGTAAGTTTCATTCTGTGCCATACCTTATCTTTGTTCAATGCAAAGTGTTGGAATACTATTTGCCACTATAAAATTATCAAGGGTAGCCCAATATTAGGCAGTGCATCCGTTATCTTATCTTTTTTTTTGTCACTTCTAAAATTCTATGAATTTGTTCATACAGCTGTGGGAAATCTGGCACTCATACATTTTTTTTGGTGCAAATTCCAATCTGTAGAATCCTTATGGAGAAGAACTTGACAATGTCTAACAAAACAACATATGTGTTGATCTTATGACTCCAAAATTTCCCTTCTTGTGGAGTTTATGCTAAAGATACACCTCCAGTAATATAAAAATACATAAATGTATATTTATTAATTGCAGCATTTTTTGTATTTACAATATACTGGAAACAGTGTAAATATCCCAAAGGTTAATAAACTGGTATAGCCACAAAATGGTCATGCAGTTGTAAAATGGAATGTAAAAGATCTATAAGATCTGATGTAGGATGATTTTCAAGAAAATAGAAAAGAATATCTATACATACAGAGAAATAACACATTTTGTGAAAAAGGGAGGGAAAATTAAAATAATATGTATTTGCTTAGTTATGCATAAAGAGATAAACAGAGAAAGGATAAGCCAGAAACCAATAATATTAGCTCCTTATGTTAAGATGGAAGCGTACAGTGTAGAAAGAATAGAAATAATAGGGGTTGAGAAGAACACGTCTGTGAATATATTTTTTTTACAACTCTGACTTTTTAAATTATGTTAATGTTTCACATACTCAAAAAATAATAAACTCAGAAATCAAAGGGGATAGAGAAAACATACTAACATAAAAATGAACAGAAACACATAAATTCAAGTACATTTCAAAAGAATAGTATAACTATAGGAAAGGAGGGGGGGGAAATTAACAGTTTTTGGACAACATGCTCTTAGGCTAAACACAAATCCTGTACTTCAGTTGCTGTTTCATTTTCCTATTTTTATGTGTTAGCAACTCTTAAAGTACTTTCTGTGTATTCTGTGAGTGAATAAATAGGCTAATATCTTGTGATAATGAGATCCCAATTTGTTACTGTGTTAGTTGGAAAGCTCCTTGGGAGCTTCCCAGGTGAAATCTGAAACTGGTCCTATAGGAGTAGGGAAGGGAGAGACTAAAGAAAAAGGCAGGCTGCTTCAGATTGGTAGGTGGCAGGTTTGGAATTGGCAGATGATCGATGGATACATAATAGATAGATATTGAAATAGAAGAGAGGTTTATAGATATGTGTGAAAGTACGCATATACATTCATTTATTTCCTAACCCTGTCTTCTGATGTAGCTAAGAAGCCATGACCTTCGGTAGCACAGAACAGTGTTCAGATTTTGGCTTCTATATTCAAGCCTTTACTAAAAGGAGCTAGAGGTCCTTCAGGAAATGGCATTGCCAGGACTAGGTCAACTGATCCTAGATGAGCCTAGAAAACATTTTTGTGCTAACAAGTCAAGGAGTGCTTAAAGAATGATGGAGATATTTCAAAAGAACACAAGATTCAACATGAAGGAGTTCATACTGGAAATTTCTGACAATTTAAGTATCAAATAAATAAATATAAGTAGGTAATTATAATACAGTGAACACAATAAGAACCCATGAACCCATATTGACATAAATAAATTAATATATGCAAACAAATAACTAAGAAGGGAAAGTTCTTCCTTACGGTAGAAAGACAGCTGAAATATGTAGAATTATAAAATTTGGTAACCATAAAAATAATAATTGACTTAGGCAAGAATCATCAATGAATGCTTAATTAGCACTTGAAAGTTTTATGATTAATAGCTAATTGTAATAATCTCAAAGTATAGTACCATAATATACTTATTGATTACAATGGGGAAATAATTTCACAGTGGATAAAGCTGGAAGTCATCACCTTAACTGAGTGATTAAAATTAGGATCTACAGTACTGGCAAAAATAGGCATTATGACTGCCTTGATTAGGATGCACTGAGAGAAAACACAAAATGTGTTGAAAGCCCTTAAAGAGACACTGTGGGACTTCCCTGGTGACGCAGTGGTTAAGAATCTGCCTGCCAATGCAGGGGACACGGTTCGATCCCTGGTCTGGGAAGATCCCACATGCTGCAGAGCAACCAAGCTCATGCGCCACCACTACTGAGCCTGCGCTCTAGAGCCCGCGAGCCACAACTACTGAGCCTGCGTGCTGCAATTACTGAAGCTTGAGCGCCTAGAGCCCATGCTCTGCAACAAGAGAGGCCACCACAATGAGAAGCCCGCACACTGCAACGAAGAGTAGCCCCCCACTTGCTGCAACTAGAGATAGCCCGTGCACAGCAGCAAAGACCCAACTCAGACAAAAAAATAAGTAAATAAATAAATAAATAAAAATAAAAGTAAAATTATATTTAAAAAAAGAGAGAGACACTGTGCCATTCATGAAGAGAAAAATCCTCCTGCTGGCTTTAAAGAAGTGAGCTACCACGCTGTACAGGAACCTGTGAGATGGCCATTAAGGCAAGAAATGCACGTGGGCTCTAGGAGATGAAAGGGAACCCTGGCTGACAGTCGGCAAGAAAATATGGAACTCAGTCCTACAACTGCAAATAACTACACTCTTCTAACAAACTTGGAGCTTGGAAGAGGACCCTAAGTTCCAGAAAGAAACAAAGCCCACCCAGTAACTTGACGGCATCATTGGGAGATATTGAGTGGAGGACCCAGTTAAGCTCTGCCCAGGCTTAACTGACCCTGACCCACAGAAACCGTGAGATAATAAATGTATGTTAGTTCAGACTGCAAAGTCTGTGATAATTTGTTACACAGCAGAGACAATTAATACATACATGTTATTAGTATAATTTATCATCTCTACACCAGGCTACTAAAACATTTGACTGACACTGTCATGTTGTCCCTGATCATACTGAAAATACAGTGTAATACATTTACTTAAATGTTTTATATGGTGTAAAAACATATTCTTTTTATACATTTAAAAATTTGGATTTTCAAGTTATCTTCTACTATTAATTAGATTTATCTTACAACTGTTAAATATGAAACCTACCACAGAGCCAAATTTTAGCTATCAAATGATTTATTACTAAGAATAGTTTTTAAAAAGTACATCTTTCCTGTAATATCTATATATATTACTTAAATATTTCTTTAGTTACTTATATGCACAACAATTTAATTATTGATATCTGTTTGTGTGAGCATACTTTGAAACACATTAAAAATTCTTTTCTAAAAATCTTTTTATCAAACTTTACTTTTCAGAATAGTTTTGGATTTACTCAAAAATCAGAGAATGTAGTACAGAGAGTTCCCAGTTTCCTTTATTATTAACATCTTAGGTTGGTATGATGATTTGTTACAGTAAATTAACGAATGTTGATACATTATAATTAAAGTCTATAGTTTATTTTAGATTTTATTAGTTTTTACCTAATGTCCCTTTTCTGTTGGAATATTTTGAACAATACTCGGGTATTGAAGAAGTTTCCTCAGCTGAATTCTCTAATTCTTTTTTTCTTGATGAGATTAGTGCTATGGGTTAATGCTAGGAAGACCACAGAAGTAAAGTGCCATTGTCATTACATTATATCAAGTATACATGTTGTCAACATGATTTATGACTTTGATGTTGCTATTCATGCAATAATTAAATAAACAGACGGAACTGATGGAAGCCAGATTCTCACTGTTGGAGTGGGAGTTTACAGATAAGCAGGGGAAGAAGCTAGAATGATACATGTGGTAATGGATTGGAGACATAAGAATAAACTCAAGTTTAGCTGAGTATAAATACAGAGGGTTACCCACAGAAATATTTATAGATATGTGTAAATATGCAGGTTTGTATACACACATATAATTTTGCTCTGTTAGCAGAGAAGGTTAAAAACAAACATCCCAGTAGCAAGGAGCACATCTGGTACCCAGATCTTGTTTACCTTTACCATTCTCCAATAAAAGCTACTAGGGCTTCCTGTAGAAATACCTGATTCTAAGACTAGGGAAGAAAATACAAATATAGCATCTTGTAATTCCAGAAAGTAAGAAAATGCCCAAACACACACACACACACGCACACACACACACACACACACACACACACACACACACACACACACAGTGATAGGAGTTCAAGGGCCAACTAAATGAGTCCTCAGTGTTCAGCCAAAGCTGAAACAATATGAACAATCTTAACATAGTATTATAACACAAAGTATAGAATAAATATCCATAAGACCATACAAACATTAATTAATTAATGGGAAAGAAGAGACAAATGTCTCATGCAGAATTATTCCAACTAATTTATGAAGATACTCCGCCCTCAAATTGGGAGTGTATGACTCCCTATCCCAGGTATGGGCTGGACATAAGAATTTCTAAGGTATGTAGTGTGGAAATGTGGGGATGGAGTAAAGCAGGAAGGGAGTGACTCTACAGTGAAGAAACTTGACTTGGTGATTGAGGACAACAAGAAGTCATAAATCCTTTGTTATTTTGAATTACTTACTCCACCCACCTATAAGAGTATCTGAAATTTATTGTCTGATGTCAAACATGTTGGCATGCGCAGTCACAGGATGAACCAGGGCATTAGAACTGAGGATGGGTGCCTAAAATGTACTTAGAAAGTGACTGTATTTTAATGTTCTGTCTTGCTAGACACATCGCCACGTTTATGGATTAGAAATATATAATTAAATACAATAATTTAGAGTTACTTAAACTTATAAAAATTGGTAAAAATAATTCTGAAGTAAATGGAAGAATCTACATATAACTTGTTTCCCAGTATTATGTACATTTACCTTATCACTTTTATGCTATTTAACTTCAGTGGTTAATAGATTGCCTTGTATCTATAGATGTTTAATAAATAATTTTTGATTTGATTATGACTTCATAGAACAAAAAGTGCTATAAAGTGATTCTTCACTTTGGCATATTATTTTCTGCCCTTTAAAAGTGGAGATTTATGTATATGACAATTGCATAATTTTACATGATACTTCTGCTGATGAAAACCCAGTTGTTCTTTCAGGAAAAAAAATGGAAAAGCTATCTTCTTTACCAATTAAAAATCAAGAGAATAAGGATTTTAATAAGCCTCTTGAGAGACTTGTCTTTTCTATCTTTGATAAATGCATGATTATAATAACAAATTATATGAGTAGCAATAATTTCCCAGTAATGTGATCATTGAAAGACCTCCCAACTGCAATATATCAGTATTAATTGGGAACAGATGATCATTTTAGTGACATGCTCAAGTCATTATCCATATTTCAATACTTCATGAATACCTGAATATTCTTAGTGAGTTTGTTTTAAGATTTTCAGTGCAAACTTTAATAGGGTTGTTTACTTTAAAACTAGGAAAAAGTAAAAAAAAAAAAAAATAGAATTAAGGTTTGTTAATTAAGACTATTTGAGAAAGATTTTTTGAGAAAGTGAACCAAGTGTTCACTTTTCATTATTTTTGGATGTAGAAAGACTTTAACATTTACAATTATGCTATGTATTACCAGTTTGGGTATGTAAGCAACATCAAGCAACATTGATGCTTGTGTCCTGAACTACTGATCCAAATTGTAGGATATACTCTGTTAATTTTAATAGATATTCAAAATATGAAATAATGCACCCCCCCCCCAAGTCTCTACAAGAATCTTGTATTTCCTAGTGATTATTATTTTTTCTTACATAGTTTATTTAAGACCTGTGTGTATCTTTCTCCACCTAAGGAATGCAAGCTATAATATCTCTGGTATTTGAAGGGATTCCAAAGCAAATCAAGTTTGTTCATGTCTTCTTACTTTCTATAATTAATTGTATATTTCTTAATTTTTAATATGATATTACAGTCACATCCTGTTATTAAGCTTACCAAAATGTCAAAAGAAGTTTTTACCACAGTTGAGTTCCGAAGGTTCAGCTAGTGCTCTCTTTACTGATAAATTATTCAATATTCCATATTTTTAGTATAAATCCAAATTTTTGATACAGTATATTATGCTTCTTTCTTCTATAAAACAAATAATGTTTTTCTGCAGTTTGCAAAGTCTGTATTCTCTCCATTGTCTTCCTTTGCACCTCACTATTCTGGTTATTTTCTTACTTCTCTGACTACTTTTTTCATTTTAGTTTATATATTTTCCTTTTTCATTTGAAATTCTTAAATATCAAGATTCTACAAGTTCTGTTAGTTATTCATTTCTATTTCAATTACCATTCCTAGTAATCTTTTTTCCACATTCATTAATTCATGTATCTGAAAATGATGTTTCCCGTCTTGAGCGTCTGTCACTGTTTTAAATGTTACAATATTATCTCACTTAACGTTTACAAAAACTTTGGCTGACTAGTGCTATTATTATTCTCTAATTTCAGATAAGCAGACACAGTGAAGTTAAGTAGCTTGCTCAAGGTTACACAGGAAAGTGGTGGAGTCAGGGTTTTGTTTTGTTTGTTTTTGAAGCCAGGGTTTTTGACCCTGGACTCCAGTTACTGTGTTTCATGGATGTTTTCTGTAACCTAAGTTTAATGATTCTGTTATTTTTCAATAAGTGTCTTTTTGCTCGTCCGTAACCCATTTCCTCAAGCTAGTAAGAGTGTTATTCTCTTCCTCTTTATCCAAATTCATTAAATTCTTTCACTTCTCATTCACACATGATTTTCACATCTAACCTCTCCATTCTCATCTCAACTGCTCTAATTTTGGACCTTGTCATCTTTTATTTTGGTGATTACAACAGCATCCTATCCCTGTCATCGATCTCTTCTCCTATCCCATTTCAAATTAATTGATCATCACACTGACGGCATCGTCTTACCAGAGAAAAAATTGGCCATGTCACTATGTCTCTAACAGATCAAATTATTTTGTTTAGATAATAGCATTTAAAAAAACAATTGTATGTCTTTAATTGGCATCATGGCCAATGGGAGCGTATGGCCAGGCTTACTGTATTAGTCCCGATGTTACATTAAGAGACAAAACTAAAACAAATTTAACTGTGGTACAATGAACAAAACACTATATGGTAATTGGTATACTCTTTATTTTCTAAGGGTATCCTGAGTTCCTTTGACTTGAAAAATTTCTCATTCTCTGTAGTCTTCACTGGCCATTTCCATTGGAGGACTTCTTGAGAAACAAAGGAGAGAATAAAATGTGACTTACTGACTCACTTGGATCCTTGACCTTGTGAGTATACCTTGTATGGCTCGTTTATTAGTTATTGAACAAATTAGGAGCCACTAAAACCAATCATGAGTCTCCATTCTCAATTCCCATCTGCTCTGAAGCAGGACCAGCTTTCATATTGGTCCACAGACTTTCAAAACCTTACCCCAGCTTAACGTTTCAATTTCCACCATGTCCCTAACGTATCCTGTATGAAATTCTCCACATTCTGGAGACACTGTAGATGCTTTTTGTAGTACTGGCCTGTAGTATTCAATTCTTTGACAAACTCATCTGCAAAACCTACCAAAAATAGTGACTCTTCAATCAAGCCTTTTCCCAACTTTCCCAAGCAGTCTGTTGATCTATACTCTGCACGGTATTTTTTCATGGCTTCTCATATTTTATCACAATTTATCTGCCCCATTCCCATTATCTTCCTCGATAATTAGAACCTTAAGAGCAAGAATTCTGTTCATTTATTCACTCTATATATCATGTTCTCTTTTCCATTTCTGCTTTTATATTTGTTTTATAACTGATATCACTTGATCTATGGAGAGTTACTATTCTCCTCCTCTAGATGCCTTTTGTTTTGTGACACAATTGTTTCTTTACTTTGTAGTCATGTTTTTATTCTATTTTCATCTCTTCACCACCATCTGCCCTCACCATTAAACCAGCAAGTACTGTGAAGGTAAGGATTTTATCTCACTGATTTTGATTCCCTCTAAGGCCCTAGCACATTGCTAAGCACCATTCCACCACCAAAAAGAATTCTAATTATTTTCCCTGATGAATCCTGTATTTCAATCAAACTGCATTTTTATGTACAAGTTAATTTGTTATTAATCAAATACATATAAAAGTGACCATTAAAGTTGTCATTAATAAAAAATAGGTAGTGTACTGTATTGAGCTGAAATAATTCCTACTAAAAGAAAGCAAACAAAGAATGAAGTATTCAGTTGGTTTACGTTACCTTTTTAGAAGTAAATACATAGTTTTCTATAAGCATCATTTTACTTCTTTTAAATAAATTTATTTACTTATTTATTCATCTTTTTATTTTTGGCTGAGTTGGGTCTTCGTTGCTGTGCACACGCTTTCTCTAGTTGCGGTGAGTGGGGGCTACTCTCCGTTGCAGCGAGTGGGCTTCTGATTGCAGTGGCTTCTCTTGTTGCAGAGCATGGGCTCTAGGTACACGGGCTTCAGTAGTTGTGGCATGTGGACTTAGTAGTTGTGGCTTGCGGGCTCTAGAGTGCAGGCTCAGTAGTTGTTGCACACGGGCTTAGTTGCTCCGCGGCATGTGGGATCTTCCCGGACCAGGGCTCGAGCCCGTGTCCCCTGCATTGGCAGGCGGATTCTTAACGGCTGTGCCACTAGGGAAGTCCCTCATTTTACTTTAAATAGCACTTTTCCAATAACTTCTCAGACTCTAATTGTGCTGAAATTCGGACAAAGCATCAAGGAACATGCTAGTCAATGGTCATATTTTAAAATTTAATTATTTCCCCAGGAACAGTAACAGGTTGTTATTGTCCTATTTCTACTCCCTTTAGAGTCTTTCCGTTAAAATATATGTAACATTAGCTAAAATGTGTGTGCGTGTGTGTGTTTAATACAAAGGATTTTATGAGAAGAATTAATACAAAAGGGACTATTCAAAAATTTTTATTTCTACTAAGATTGTGATTAGCTAGTCAGGGATGGAAGAATGACCAAAAACGGGACTATATCCTTCAAAATACTAAACAGAGGTGCAGAGGCAGTAACCCCAAGAGGGTTACAGAAATGGGACACTGGGGGACTTAAAACTAATGTCACAACACTGGTATGACATTGAAAATCCTACTATAATTTTTAAAATGTATATTTTAGAAAGTTTTTTATTTACAGAAAAATTGGGAAGATAGTAGAGAGATTCCCATATACCTCACACACAGTTCCCCCTATTATTGACAACTTATCTAATTGTGTCACATTTTTATAATTAATGAGCCAATATTAATATATTATTATGAATGCACAGAGACCATTCTTTTTTCAGATTTCCTTAGGTTTGACCTTAGGCGCTTTTTCTGTTCCAGGATCTCATCCAGGATAACACATTATGTGTAGAAATTGTGTTTCCTTAGACTTCTCTTTGTTATAACAGTTTCTCAGATTTTCTTTGTCTTTGATGATCTTGACAATTTTGTGGAGTAATGATAAAGTTTTTGTCCCTCATTTGGGACTTTTATGACTTTTTTTTTCAATATTAGACTAGGGTTACATATATTTGGGAGGAAGATTACAGAGATAAACTATCCTTCTCATCACATCGTATCTGGCTGAGTTGAGAAAGTGTTTGTCAGGTTTTTCCACTGTAAAATTACTCTTCCCATGTCCCCTCTATACACACACTTCAGACTGTACTCTTTAAAGGGAAGTCATTATATGCAGTTTACATTTAAGGACTGGGAGCTATGCTTCACTTCCTTGAGGGTAAAGTATTTACATAAATTATTTGGAATTCTTCATGGGGAATTTTTCTTTTAAACCCCATTTATGTATTCACTCATTTATCTGTATCAGTATAGACTCATGAATATTTATTTTATACTTTGGGTGAAAATCTAATACTATCTTATTGATTTTGTTGTTCAAATTGTATTGACCATTAGGAGCTCTTTATCCAGCTCCTATGTCCCGTGGACATATCACTATCATTGCACGTGTGCGTGTGTTTTTAACTGTTCTCTACTTTTTAGCACTACTTGATACTCCAGAATTATCTTCTATATTTTACATCTCAGTTCTATATTTTATATTATTTGCCACTTTTCTAAGGAGTTCTGGTTCCTTTGTTGGAGAATCGTATTAGATACCACAAAATAGGCACTGGTGTGCTCATTGTGACTGAGATCCCAATCATTTAGATTACAGAGCAAAGAAATACATGTACGTATACTAACACTTGTATATACAGTACATCTATCTGCCTGTCTGTCTGTCTAATCTATCTAGATATTTCTGTATGTAACCAACTGTATTTACATTAAGCTAAACATAAGTTAATGAATAATTCAAATCTATTACCATGTGTATCATTCAAGTCTCCACCCTTTCCTCGTATGTTTCTCTAAGTGAGAAACCTGACTCCAACCATCCATTCCAGTATGCATCTAATGTACAGAAGTAGCAAAACTGTTAACTCACACTTCTGTGGGACACTACTTTATCAGTTAGAGTACAATGCTTATGTGCAGTTTATTTTGACTTTAGTTTCATAGTCTCCACTCACATATTAACCTTCTGTCCTGTGCCTTACTATACTGACTCATTAATTCCAGGAGGGTTGTTTCTCTTTCTTTCTTTCTTTCTTCCTTCCTTCCTTCCTTTCTTTCTTTTTTTTTTTTTTTTTTTGTCAATTCTTTGGAACTTTCTACATACGCAACCATGTCATTGGTAAATTTTTTCCTCCCAAAACTGTTATTTTCTCTCAGTTTATTTTGTTTTCTTTTCTTATTGTACTAGCTAAGACTTCCAGTATGATATTGAATAGGAATAGTGAAAGAAGACATTCTTGCCCTGTTCCCAACCTTAGGTGGAAAGTGTCAGTTTTCTCACTAAATGTGATGTTAACCGTAGATTTTTTGTAGATGTGGTTGAGACATATTTGAGAAAGTTCTCCTCTAGTCTTAGCTGAAAACTGATCATGAATAGGTTTTAGACTTTGTCAAATGCTTTTTCGGAAACTACTGATATAAGATTTTTCTTCTTTAGCTTCTTGATGTGATAGATTATAGTGATTGATTTTCATATATTGAATCATTCTTGTATATGTGGAATAAATTCAACCTGGTCATGGTATATAATTCTACTTACACATTGTTGGATTCAATTTGCTAATTTTTTTAAACATCTTTATTGGAGTATAATTGCTTTACAATGGTGTGTAGTTTCTGCTGTATAACAAAGTGAATCAGCTATACATAAACATTTATCCCCATTTCTACTCCCTCTTGCGTCTCCCTCCCACCCTCCCTATTCCACCCCTCTAGGTGGACACAAAGCACCAAGCTAATCTCCCTGTGCCATGTGGCTGCTTTCCACTAGTTTTATATTTTACATTTGGTAGTGTATATATATCCATGCCACTCTCTCACTTCGTCTCAGCTTACCCTTCCCCCTCCCCATGTCCTCAAGTCCATTCTCTATATCTGAGTCTTTATTCCTGTCCTGCCCCTAAGTTCTTCAGAACCTTTTTTTTTTTTTTTTCTTTATGTTTCCATATATATGTGTTAGCATACGGTATTTGTTTTTCTCTTTCTGACTTACTTCACTCTGTATGACAGTCTCTAGGTCCATCCACCTCACTGCAAATAACTCAATTTCGTTTCTGTTTATGACTGAGTAATATTCCATTGTATATATGTGCCACATCTTCTTTATCCATTCATCTGTTGATGGACACTTAGGTTGCTTCCATGTCCTGGCTATTGTAAATACTGCTGCAATGAACATTGTGGTACATGACTCTTTTTGAATTATGGTTTTCTCAGGGTTGATGCCCAGTAGTGGGATTGCTGGGTCATATGGTAGTTCTATTCTTAGTTTTTTAAGGAACTTCCATACTGTTCTATATAGTGGCTGTATCAATTTACATTCCCACCAACAGTGCAAGAGTGTTTCATTTTCTCCACACCCTTTCCAGCATTTATTGTTTGTAGATTTTGTGATGATGGCCATTCTGACCAGTGTGAGGTGATAGCTCATTGTAGTTTTGATTTGCATTTCTCTAATGATTAGTGATGTTGAGCATTGTTTCATGTGTTTGCTGGCAATCTGTATATGTTCTTTGGAGAAATGTCTATTTAGGTCTTCTGCCCATTTTTGAATTGGGTTGTGTTTTTTTCTAATATTGAGCTGCATGAGCTGCTTGTATATTTTGGAGATTAAACCTTTGTCAGTTGCTTTGTTTGCAAATATTTTCTCCCATTCTGAGGGTTGTCTTTTCGTCTTGTTTATAGTTTCCTTTGCTGTGCAAAAGCTTTTAACTTTCATTAGGTCCCATTTGTTTATTTGTGTTTTTATTTCCATTTCTCTAGGAGGTGGGTCAAAAAGGATCTTGCTGTGATTTATGTCAGAGTGTTCTGCCTATGTTTTCCTCTAAGAGTTTTCTAGTGTCTGGCCTTACATTTAGGTCTTTAGTCCATTTTGAGTTTATTTTTGTGTATGGTGTTAAGGAGTGTTCTAATTTGATTATTTTACATGTAGCTGTCCAGTTTTCCCAGCATCACTTATTGAAGAGACTGTCTTTTCTCCATCGTATATTCTTGTCTCCTTTGTCAAAGATAAGGTGACCATATGTGCGTGGGTTTATCTCTGGGTTTTCTATCCTGTTCCATTGATCTATATTTCTGTTTTTGTGTCAGTACCATACTGTCTTGATGACTGTAGCTTTGTAATATAGTCTGAAGCCAGGGAGCCTGATTCCTCCAGCTCCATTTTTCTTTCTTAAGATTGCTTTGGCTATTCGGGGTCTTTTGTGTTTCCATACAAATTGTGAAATTTTTTGTTCTAATTCTGTGAAAAATGCCATTGGTAGTTTGATAGGGATTGCATTGACTCTGTACTTTGCTTTGGGTAGTATAGTCATTTTCACAATGTTGATTCTTCCAATCCAAGAACATGGTATATCTCTCCATCTGTTTGTATCATCTTTAATTTCTTTCATCAGTGTCTTATAGCTTTCTGCATACCGGTCTTTTGTCTCCTTAGGTAGGTTTATTCTTAGGTATTTTATTCTTTTTGTTTCAAATTGCTAATGTTCTGTTGAGGATATTTGCATCTATAGTTATGAGAGATATTGATCTGTAATTTTCTTTTCTTATAATGTCTTAATCTTGTTTTGGTATTAGGGTAATGCCAAATATTGAACTCATAGAATGCTGCTATATTTTGGAAAAGTTTGTAAAGAACTGGTATAATTTCTTTCTTAATTTTTTGGTAGGATTCATCAGTGAAATCATCTGGTCCTGGTACTTTCTTTTATGCAAGTTTGCTATTGATTCAATCCTCTTAATAGATACTATCATAGTCATATTTTTTAAAATTTTCCTTGAGACTTTGTCTTTAACCTATGTGTTATTTAAAATTTTTTTTTTAATCTCCAAACATTTGTGATTTTCTGGCTCTCCTGTTTTTGATTTCTAGTTTGATTTCACTGTAGCCTCAGAACATAATTTGTATGATTTCTATAACCTTAAACTCATTAAGCTGTATTTTATGGCCCTGGATGTAGTGTATCTTGGTAAATTTTTTATGTAAATTTGAGAAGAATATGTATTCTGTGGTTGATGGATGAGGTTTTCTATAAATGTCAGTTCGATCAAGTTGACTGATGTTCAGGTCAACTGTATGTTTACCTATTTTCTGCCTGCTGGATCTTTCAGTTATTGAAAGAGAGATGCTGAAGTTTCCAACTATATTAGCAGACTTGCCTATTTTTTCCTGTCAGTTATGTCAGTTTTTGTCTCATGTGTTTTGGTGGTCTGTTGTTGAGTGCATATATTTTTAGAATTGTTGCATAAATGTAAAGAACTGACACATGTAATATTCTTTTTTATCCCTAATATTTTTTCTTGTTCTGAAGCCTGCTTTGTCTGAAATTAATATAACTACTACAGATTTATTTCTATTAGTGTTAGTATGCTATGTTTTTCTCCTTCCCTTTACTTTTAATCTATTAGAATATTTGTATTTAAAGTGGGTTACTTATAGATGAATTAAATCTTATTTTTTAATTCTCTCTGACTATCTCTGCCATTTAATTGGTATACTTAGACAATTCACATTAGAAAGGATTATTTATATATTTTGATTAATATATACCATATTTTAACTATTTTTGTTGCATTTGATTTTTGGGTTTTTTTTCATCACTTTTTCTGCTTTCTCTGGTTTTAAATGACCATTTTATATTATTCCATTTTATCTCATTTCTTATATCAATTATACTTCTTTTTAAAACACTTTTTAGTAATTTCCCTAGAGTTTTTGTTATACATTTTAAATTAATCTAAGTCATCATCGAATAACAGTATATCCTTTCATGTATACTGCAGATACTTTATAACAAACTATTCTCAATTCTTTTTTCCTCTCTTTATGACTTTATTGTCATACATTTCCAATATTTTTATGTTATAGTCATCTAGTACATTGTTATTGTTCCTACTTTAAGCAAACATGAATTTCTAGAGATTCAACTTTCTGATTTATCTCCCTTTCCTTTATTGGAATAAAATATTTTTAATGTTTTTTTCAAGGAAGATCTGCTGGTGGTGAAGTCTTTCAGTTTTTGTTTGTTTGACAAAATTTTTTTTTTCTTCCATTTTGAAAGTCAGTTCACCTTACATAGAATTTTAGGCTGTTATTTGTTTTTTAATACTTTACATAGTGTTATTCCACTTCCTTCTTTCTTATATGATTTCTGATGAGAAGTGTAATTCTTCCACCATTGGTAATAGTCCTCACCCTTATCCCTCTGACTTTTTTCAAGATTTTCTCTTAGTCTTTGGTTTACTTAAGTTTTAATATGATATGCCTAGGTATAGATATTTGGTGTTTATTCTGCTCAGTTTTCTCTAAGCTCCTTAGATATGTGATAAAAAGTGTCTGTCACAGACACAAATAATTCTGGAAAATTACTAGCCATTACTACTTCAAATATTTCTTCTGCTTCATTTTCTCTTTCTTTTACTTCTGCTATTCCAATTAGACATAAGTTATGCCTTTGGAATTGTTGTCCCACAATTCTTGGGTGTTCTATTTTGCTTTTTTTTCCCCACACATTTTGCATATCATTTAGGAATTACTATTGACTTATCTTCAAGCTTACTGATTCTTTCCCTGACCTTATCCTGTCTAGGGATGAGCCTATCAAGGCAGTCTTCATTTCTGTTACTTTGGGGATTTTTTCTATAATTTTCTTTTGATCCTTTCTTAGTGTTCATTACTCTGCTTATACTGCTGTATTTTCTTGCATGTTTTGTACTTTTCCATTAGAGACATTAACATATTAATCACAATGATTGTAAATTCCCTGTTCAATGATTTCAATATGTATGTCGTACCTGAGTCTGGTTGCAATACTCATTTTGTCTCTATGGACTCTAGTTTCTTATACCTTTGATATGCCTTGTATTTTTTTGTTGAAAGCTGTACATGATATAGAGTAGGTGTCCCCAACCCCCAGGCCGTGGATCATTACCAGACTGCAGCCTGTTAGGAACCAGGCCACACAGCAGGAGGTGAGTGGTGGGCCAGTGAGCGAAGCTTCATCTGCTGCTCCCCATCACTCCCCATCACTTGCATTACCTCCTGAACCATCCCCCCCCCAGCCCGTCCATGGAAAAATTTTCTTTTACAAAACCAGTCCCTTGTGCCAAAATGGTTCGGGACCACCGATATAGAGCATAATATGAGCTGAGGTTAATAGCCTTTTATTTTGAGGCTTTATGTTAATCTGTCTAGGAGTGGTGCTGTGTTTAATTATTGTTATAACTGTAGATGCCAGAGACTTAAAACTTTTCTGGTATTCTTTTTTTTTTTTTTTTTTTATCGATCCCATTTTCTTTGGGTTTTTCCAAGTATTCCTTCTAAAGAAAGTATATGATATGCAACAATTTTGGCTATACTCCTTTGTTATTTTATGTGAAGTTTGTTGGTATTGTGGTGAGGTATAGAGGAGGGGACACATCTACAAGCTTATAAGTATATCTCAGTTTTTAGTGAATCTGTGTCCCTGAGCTGCGACTTTTACTAGTGTTTCTTTTTTCCCCTTCCTAGCTGAGAGAGGAAGGCTACAGGGGACTGGAGTGGGAGAAATGCCCTTCCCCACGCTCTAATAATCTTTTCCTTTACAGAGTAAGCCTTTGTTAATGAGAGTTATCTGGGCGTATTTCCTGATGGTTTTGAGGTGGTGGTATGTCCTACAATCTTAGTTCTTTGATAGTTCAAGAAATTATGTTGATTTTCAGTGTTTTCAATTTTTTCTTATCGTAAGGATGAAACTGATAACTACAGAGCTCTTTACGTGTTGAAGCTGAAGCCAGAAGTCAAATATTTTAGGTAAGAACAAAACCTCAAAATGAAATTTGCTCCCTCAGCTTTAAGTTTGTTTTTATTTTTCCTTTCAATGATGTAAGGATCAAGTGACAAATGCTTTCCAAATATGTCTCCTATTATTTTTGGAGGACTTTCAGCCTAGTATCTCCCCAAATCATGAAAATTTGAAACTCTGCTAGCATCATGTAGTTGGATGGATCTGGTACTCTCTACAGAAAAGTGTCACTAAACAATGTTAGAGGAATATATCTCCTCTGAAAAATAATTTTGTTTCACTTTTCATTATTGAAATTGCATTTTGCTCTCCAGAAAGCCATTCATTAAAGCAGTCAGATTTATTTTTCAAATATGGAAATCAGGGGTCGCAAGTCTTATTCTTGATTTTGTATAACCAATGCACAAATGCATAAATATAAATAAAAGTGAAGTGGTACTTTCCAAATAACAGATCTGAGACAACTATGAGCATGACATCACCAATCAACATTTACTTTATTGAAAGATAAAATCTGCATGTATGTGACACTCAAAACTAACCAGGATTCATGAAGGATATTAAAAAGTTCATCAGCCACTTACACACTTCACAAAAAAAAAAATTCTTACCAAGAAAAAAATTCACAAAGCATTACTGGAAATCAAAGTAAGCTGTATTTTCAGAATATGGATAAAATTGTATTTCCATTTTAATAGTATATTAGTTTTCTATTGCTATATAAAAAATTACCACAAACTTAGCAGTTTAAACAACACATGTTTATTATCTCACAGTGTTTGTGTATCAGAATTCTGAGCACGTGTTGTCTGGTGTCTTAAAAGGTCTTACAGTGCTGCTATCATAGTGTTGATACCCAGCAGGGCCCTGTGGGGCTCCTGGGCACAAAGACTTTCTGTGTCCCCCATTTCTTTGATTACAGGAAACAGCCTTCATTCAGCCTCCATGACCTTCCCTGAGTTCCAATTAACAAGCAGTTGTTAATTAGGGAAAGGAGGGGATGTGAGACCAGGGAGAAACAAACAGTCAAGAGTAGCCTTGGGGCAAGGTCCTGTTTTCCCATCAACAATACACACAACAATATCTTTGAGCTATTTTGCAGATGCTGAAATGCCCTCCAGGTGGGAGAAGTTAAGATGGTATGCTGCCCACAAACATGTAGACCTCAGACCAGTTGGACCTGAAGGTTGATGATGCTGACTCCTACTTACCTCACCACCAACCCATCAGAAGAATGCAAGACTGTTACTGCCTTGATTCTTATCGCATACCCATGACCACAAGCCCCAACTATAAGACCTCTCCCTATTCCCCAGGAAGGAGGGCACAGTTATTGAGGTGCTAGCCTACGGTGTTTCCCCTTTGCCTGGCAAAGTAATAAAGCTATCCTTTTCTACTTCACCCAAAACTGTCTCTGAGATTCGATTAGGCACTGGTGTACAGAGAAGCTGAGCTTTTGGCATCAGTGTCAGCTGGACTACATTGATTTCTGGAAATCAAGGTCCTCTTTAAAAATCACTAGGTTGTTATTTTGACTCCTTGTGGACTGAGAGGGTCCCTACTCTTTTGCTCACTGGAACTCTCAGCTCCTAGAGGTCACAGGCACTTCCTTGCCACACTGCTCCTCCATAGTCTCTTTCACACTTTGAATCTCTTCTTCAAGAAGAGCTCAAAATTTTATGAGGACACACCCTATGAGGTCATGCCCACCCAGAATAATCTCCCTTTATATTTACTCAAAGTCAACTCATTTGAGATCTGAAGTACATCTACAAATCCTTTCTGTTACATGATATAACATAGTTATGTGATAGAGATCCCATTATATTCACAAATTCTGCCCTCATTCAAGGGAAGGGGATTATACAAGGTGTTTATACCAAGGGCCAAAATCTTAGGGACCCGTTTTAAAATTCTGCCTCCAGAAATGGGTTGGCATTATAAGTTTTGTTTTGTTTTCTTTTAATTACTTTTTCTATCTTTAAAGTAAGCATACAATAATGAGTATGGGGTAGCTACTTCCTATAATCTCATTTTCATTATGATATATGTTTTCTTAAATAAAATTGGGGAGTAATGTATGATAGGTTGTTGTTGTTTATTTTCGTTTTCAAATTCAAAATATAAGCAGTGTCCTGCACTTAGAATAAATAAGATACTCTATATAAAGCAATTAAATACTATATGGTACCAAAAAATTACTCCACTTTTTTTTCTGTAAAATTTCCCACCCCCATCCTTATTGTTAACTGCAGTTAAGAGATTGGTGCTTGATAAGTCTTGAATAGGCAAAGAATCTACTTCTTTTAATCATACTCTTTCAGGAATCTTGTAATGTTAGGTTCACTTTCTAATAGGTACTTCTTCCTGATGTGATTCCAGAAAATGTCTCACTCATTTAAATTTCTCTAACAATAAGACATTTTATTACATGCATACATAAAGTCATCGAAAAAGTGAGGTGCAAACCACAGTCACAGATTCTGAATCTGGTATGCAAAGAAGAGCTAGTCAAAATATTGCATCAGATTTGTTATCATTAATTTATTTTGAATAAATTATCTATTTTCAGTTCTCATAGATGTCATACTGCTCTAGTTCAAGCTGCTTTGGCTGTCATTTACATGCATTTTAAGAATAAAATTAAAATTTATTGTTTAGAGCAGGGATTAGCAAACTCTTTCTGAAAAGGATCAGGTAGTAAATATCTTTGGCTTAGTGACCACATATGGTCTCTTTTGCACAGTCTTCTTTTTATTGTTTTTTAAATTTTAACAAATAGTTAAAAATATAAAAATAATTGTTGGCTCTCAGTCTGTACAAAAGCAGGTTCTAATCCACATTTGACTTTCTGGTAGTATTTTCCTGACCCCTGATTTAGAGGAACAAAATTACAAAATAAACATCTCCTCACCTTTGCTCCCTATCCCCCAAAGTCTATGAGAACTTAAGCATGGAAAATTTCATAGCTAAAAAGAAACGCAACAATGGTTTCCAAACTTTTTCTTTTCTTTTTTAAAAAACTTTTGTATTTATGCACTTGTGTGTGTATGTATGCTTTTATGTATGTATTTATTTATGTTGAGACTCTGGTTTTGCATTGGAGTTAGTATAATTTATATAGCACCTGAAACTCCACTCCTCTCCCATTCAAAACAATTTGTCTAAAAAACTTATTTTGGATCATGAGTAATGATAACATTACATTAAGAATAGTTTTGACACCATTTACTCTATATATTTTATATATATATGCATAGTTTTATAGATTATTCTTATAGACAGAATTATAAGATGCCCCTATGACTTTCAGTCTTTAATAAGCCTGGGACTGTGCCATATTAGTGCAAACTGAAATTATCCAGGGGAGTCTAATCTAGGCATGAGATTATTACAAACAATAAGTTTTCCCTTTTGTGACAGGAGAGAAATTTAGAGAGATTTAATACAAAAGAGATAGTCTGTTCTTGGCTCTGAATGTGGAAAGGACATGAGAGCAACCTCTAAGAACTGAGAGTGATGCTTGGCTGGCTATCAGCAAGAAAACAGAGAATTCAGTAAACACTTACAGGGAACTGGATTCTGCCACAGCCTGAATGACCTTGGAAGCCATTTTTCCACAGAGCCTTTAAATAAGAGCCCACCAAGACAACACCTTGATTTCAGCCTTGTGAGACCCTAAGCAGAACCCAGCCAAGACCTCTCGGACTTCTGATTTATTGAACTGTGAGCTAAGAATCAGGTGCTGTTTTAAGTTGTAAAGTTGTGGTAATTTACTGGGCAAGAACAGAAAACTTATATAGTTATCATTAGTAACAAATTACTTGCAATACGCTACAAACATGCCGTCACCTAGACTCAACAATCATCAACCCAAGGCCCTTCCTAATCCATCACATATTATTTTGAAACAAATACCACATAATATATAACTTCATCCTTAAATATTTCAACATTTTGTTCGGTGATGGTTAATTTTATGATAGGCCACATAGTGCTTAGATATTTAGTTAAACATTATTTCAGGGTGTGTCTGTGAACGTGTTTCTGGATGAAATTAGCATTTGAATCTATAGACTGAGTAAAGAAGATTGCTCTCTCCAAAGTGAGTGGGCATCCTCCAACCCCTTGAGGGTCTGAATTGAACAAAAAGGCCTGACAATGAAACCGAGTGAGGTTGTGTGGGGCTCCCGGGCACAGAGGCCCTTATGTCCCCAGTTTCTTGTAGGCAAGACCCCAGCCTCCGTGACCTTCCCTGAGTTCCAAAGGGCAGATTCAATCAGTTGCTAATCAAGGGAGGAGCAGCCAAGAAACCACCTGAGCCAAGATTAAAGGGACCAGAGAAGCTCATCAAGATTAGGAGACAGACCACCTGAGACGAGATTAAGGGAGACCATTAGTCAGAGTTCTCTAGTGACAGAACAAATTTCAGAGGTAGTGAAATTTTTGGATGCAAGAACCCCTTGATGATCATTTACTAAAATGAGAGTGTAATAGATGACAAGCTTTTTTTTTGCAAATCATTAATGGATAATTCTAGGTCTCTCATTTGATCCGCATGAATTTTGGTTTATTGACATACCAGTTTCACAAAATGAAAGCATAGCTCTTAGTCCAAAACCCGACTTATAGATTTATTTTTTTCCTAAAATTTTTTTTGCCTCTGTTCTATTCAGGGAATTTTATTCTTTAACCCACACTTTTGGTATTTTAATACTTACATTGTTACAGTTCACGATACACTAAAATGTTATCATTTCACAATATACACATAAATCATTATGTTGTACATCTTAAACTTATTCAATGTTATATGTCAATTATATCTCAATAAAACTAGAGCAAAAAGAAAAAGAAAAAGAAAACATGTGTTTTTATAGTATAAGTACTTGCTGGTCCTAAAAACGTGTATATTTTACTTGTAGGAATACCAAAAGCAATTTTCTAGGTACCAACTCCCTGTTCAGCTATCTCCTGAAATGTGCTGTTTCTAGATATAGAAAGATGGAGATCAAAACCAGGGAAGAAAATGAGTGGTACACTACTTTGCCCATCTCATTTTTTTTTTTTTTCATCAGGTGTGTTGAGTACATTGCTTTAAAGACTTGTATAGAGATCAGAGCTTCCCATCAAGCCTCTTAGATAGCCTCAACCACCTGAGGGCAGACAGCAGAAGTAAGAAAAACTATAATCCTGCAGCCTGTGGAACAAAAACCACATTCACAGAAAGACAGACAAGATGAAAAGGCAGAGGGCTATATGCCAGATGAAGGAACAAGACAAAACCCCAGAAAAACAACTAAATGAAGTGGAGATAGGCAACTGTCCAGAAAAAGAATTCGGAATAATGATGGTGAAGATGATACAGGACCTCAGAATAAGAATGGAGGCAAAGATCGAGAAGATGCAAGAAATGTTTAACAAAGACCTAGAAGAATTAAAGAACAAACAAACAGAGATGAACAATACAATAACTGAAATGAAAACTACACTAGGAGGAATCAATAGCAGAATAACTGAGGCAGAAGAACGGATAAGTGACCTGGAAGACAGAATGGTGGAATTCACTGCTGTGGAACAGACTAAAGAAAAAAGAATGAAAAGAAATAAAGACAGCCTAAGAGACCTCTGGGACAACATTAAACACAACAACATTCTCATTATAGGGGTCCCAGAAGGAGAAGAGAGAGAGAAAGGACCAGAGAAAATATTTGAAGAGATTATAGGCAAAAACTTCCCTAACATGGGAAAGGAAATAGCCACCCAAGTCCAGGAAGCGCAGAGAGTCCCATACAGGATAAACCCAAGGAGAAACACACTGAGACACATAGTAATCAGATTGGCAAATATTAAAGACAAAGAAAAATTATTGAAAGCAGCAAGGGAAAAATGACAAATAACATACAAGGGAACTCCCATAAGGTTAACAGCTGATTTCTCAGCAGAAACTCTACAAGTCAGAAGGGAGTGGCATGACATATTTAAAGTGATGAAAGGGAAGAACCTACAACCAAGATTACTCTACCCGGCAAGGATCTCATTCAGATTTGATGGAGAAATCAAAAGCTTTACAGACAAGCAAAAGCTAAGAGAATTCAGCACCACCAAACCAGCTCTACAACAAATGCTAAAGGGAATTCTCTAAGTGGGAAACACAAGAGAAGAAAAGGACCTACAAAAACAAACCCAAAATAATTAAGAAAATGGTCATAGGAACATACATATCGATAATTACCTTAAACGTGAATGGATTAAATGTTCCAACCAAAACACACAGGCTTGCTGAATGGATACAAAAACAAGACCCATATATATGCTGTCTACAAGAAACCACTTCAGAGCTAGGGACACATACAGACTGAAATTGAGGGGATGGAAAAAGATATTCAATGCAAATGGAAATCAAAAGAAAGCTGGAGTAGCTATACTCATATCAGATAAAATAGACTTTAAAATAAAGAATGTTACAAGAGACAAGGAAGGACACTACATAATGATCAAGGGATCAATCCAAGAAGAAGATATAACAATTATAAATATATATGCACCCAACATAGGAACACCTCAATACATAAGGCAACTGCTAACAGCTATAAAAGAGGAAATCGACAGTAACACAATAATAGTGGGGGACTTTAACACCTCACTTACACCAATGGACAGATCATCCAAAATGAAAATAAATAAGGAAACAGAAGCTTTAAATGACACAATAGACCAGATAGATTTAATTGATATTTATAGGACATTCCATCCAAAAACAGCAGATTACATGTTCTTCTCAAGTGCTCATGGAACATTCTCCAGGATAGATCAAATCTTGGGTCACAAATCAAGCCTCAGTAAATTTAAGAAATTTGAAATCATATCAAGCATCTTTTCTGACCACAACGCTATGAGATTAGAAATCAATTACAGGGAAAAAAACCTAAAAAAACACAAACACATGGAGGCTAAACAATACGTTACTAAATAACCAAGAGATCACTGAAGAAATCAAAGAGGAAATCAAAAAATACCTAGAGACAAATGACAATGAAAACACGACGATCCAAAACCTATGGGACGCAGCAAAAGCAGTTCTAAGAGGGAAGTTTATAGCTATACAAGCCTACCTCAAGAAACAAGAAAAATCTCAAGCAAACAATCTAACCTTACACCTAAAGAAACTAGAGAAAGAAGAACAAACAAAACCCAAAGTTAGCAGAAGGAAAGAAATCATAAAGATCAGAGCGGAAATAAATGAAATAGAAACAAAGAAAACAATAGCAAAGATCAATAAAACTAAAAGTTGGTTCTTTGAGAAGATAAACAAAATTGATAAACCATTAGCCAGACTCATCAAGAAAAAGAGGGAGAGGACTCAAATCAATAAAATTAGAAATGAAAAAGGAGAAGTTACAACAGACACCGCAGAAATACAAAGCATCCTAAGAGACTACTACAAGCAACCCTATGCCAATAAAATGGACAACCTGGAAGAAATGGCCACATTCTTAGAAAGGTATAACCTTCCAAGACTGAACCAGGAAGAAACAGAAAATATGAACAGACCAATCACAAGCACTGAAATTGAAACTGTGATTAAAAATCTTCCAACAAACAAAAGTGCAGGACCAGATGGTTTCACAGGTGAATTCTATCAAACATTTAGAGAAGAGCTAACACCCATCCTTCTCAAACTCTTCCAAAAACTTGCAGAGGAAGGAACACTCCCAAACTCATTCTATGAGGCCACCATCACCCTGATACCAAAACCAGACAAAGATACTACAAAAAAAGAAAATTACAGACCAATATCACTGATGAATATAGATGCAAAAATCCTCAACAAAATACTAGCAAACAGAATCCAACAACACATTAAAAGGATCATACACCACGATCAAGTGGGATTTATCCCAGGGATGCAAGGATTCTTCAATATACACAAATCAATCAATGTGATACACCATATTAACAAATTGAAGAATAAAAACCATATGATCATCTCAAGAGATGCAGAAAAAGCTTTCGACAATATTCAACACCCATTTATGATAAAAGCTCTCCAGAAAGTGGGCAAACAGGGAACCTACCTCAACATAATAAAGGCCATATATGACAAACCCATGGCAAACATCATTCTCAATGGTGAAAAACTGGAAGCATTTCCTCTAAGATCAGGAATGAGACAAGGGTGTCCACTCTCACCACTATTATTCAACATAGTTTTGGAAGTCCTAGCCATGGCAATCAGAGAAGAAAAAGAAATAAAGTGAATACAAATTGGAAAAGAAGAAGTAAAACTGTCACTGTTTGCAGATGACATGATGCTATACATAGGGAATCCTAAAGATGCCACCAGAAAACTACTGGAGCTAATCAATGAATTTGGTAAAGTTGCAGGATACAAAATTAATGCACAGAAATCTCTTGCATTCCTATACACTAAGGATGAAAAATCTGAAAGAGAAATTATGGAAACACTCCCATTTACCATTGCAACAAAAAGAATAAAATACCTAGCAATAAACCTACCTAGGGAGACAAAAGACCTGTATGCAGAAAACTATAAGACACTGATGAAAGAAATTAAAGATGATACCAACAGATGGAGAGATATACCATGTTCTTGGATTGGAAGAATCAATATTGTGAAAATGACTATACTGCCCAAAGCAATCTACAGATTCAGTGCAATCCCTATGAAATTACCAATGGCATTTTTTACGGAACTAGAACAAATCGTCTTAAAACTTGTATGGAGACACAAAAGACCCCGAATAGCCAAAGCAGTCTTGAGGGAAAAAAACGGAGCTGGAGGAATAAGACTCCCTGACTTCAGACTATACTACAAAGCTACAGTAATCAAGACAATATGGTACTGGCACAAAAACAGAAACATAAATCGATGGAACAAGATAGAAAGCCCAGAGATAAACCCACGCACCTATGGTCAACTAATCTATGACAAAGGAGGCAAAGATAGACAATGGAGAAAAGACAGTCTCTTCAATAAGTGGTGCTGGGAAAACTGGACAGCTACATGCAAAAGAATCAAATTAGATCACTCCCTAACACCATACACAAAAATAAACTCAAAATAGATTCGAGACCTAAATGTAAGACCGGACACTATAAAACTCTTTGAGGAAAACATAGGAAGAATGCTCTTCGACATAAATCACATCAAGATCTTTTTTGATCCACCTCCTAGAGTAATGGAAATAAAAACAAAAATAAACAAATGGGACCTATTGAAACTTCAAAGCTTTTGCACAGCAAAGGAAACCATAAACAAGACGAAAAGACAACCCTCAGAATGGGAGAAAATATTTGCAAACGAATCAACGGACAAAGGATTAATCTCCAAAATATATAAACAGCTCATTCAGCTCAATATTAAAGAAACAAACAACCCAATCCAAAAATGGGCAGAAGACCTAAATAGACATTTCTCCAAAGAAGACATACAGATGGCCAAGAAGCACATGAAAAGATGCTCAACGTCACTAATTATTAGAGAAATGCAAATCAAAACTACAATGAGGTATCACCTCACACCAGTTAGAATGGGCATCATCAGAAAATCTACAAACAACAAATGCTGGAGAGGGTGTGGAGAAAAGGGAACCCTCTTGCACTGTTGGTGGGAATGTAAATTGATACAGCCACTATGGAGAACAGTATGGAGGTTCCTTAAAAAACTAAAAATAGATTTACCATATGATCCAGCAATCCCACTACTGGGCATACACCCATAGAAAACCATAATTCAAAAAGACACATGCACCCCAATATTCACTGCAGCACTATTTACAATAGCCAGGACATGGAAGCAACCTAAATGCCCATCGACAGACAAATGGATAAAGAAGTTGTGGTACACATATACAATGGAACATTACTCAGCCATAAAAAGGAACGAAATTGAGTCATTTGTTGAGACGTGGATGGATCTAGAGACTGTCATACAGAGTGAAGTAAGTCAAAAAGAGAAAAACAAATATCATATATTAATGCATGTATGTGGAAACTAGAAAAATGGTACAGATGAGCCGGTTTGCAGGGCAGAAGTTGAGACACAGATTTCGAGAACAGACATATGGACACCAAGGGGGGAAAACTGCGGTGGGGTGGGGATGGTGGTGTGCTGAATTGGGCGATTGGGCTTGACATGTATACACTGATGTGTATAAAATTGATGACTAATAAGAACCTGCAGTATAAAAATCAAAGATACAAAACGACTAATACTAAACTTTCATTGGGTTATTTGTATGAAAATATGTTAATATAAATGTTTCAGACATTACGTGAAATTTCTAAAAATCTTATATGTTCTGGTATAATGTTATAAGTCATAATTCTAGTTATTACTTTAAAATGTATATCTCAGAAATAACTAAATTTCCTTGTCAATTGCACTATTATGAACTTTCATCAAATCTTTAACTGTGGTCATTTTTAAGTCTTTTGTCATTTACATACAGTTCTGGGTGTACTCTGATGCTTTTGCAAATATGTTCCTATAAAAGGGGTTCATCTTCAAGAAATTCATAGAAAAGACTCTGACAAGTACAGGTTTCTGGTAACTGTACTGCTGAACTGAATGAATAAGCATTTTCAGAACTCTAATGAAAAACTAATGAACTCATAAAAGTGCTAACAAAAGATCAAGGTAAAAAAAAAAAATTAATTACATGGGACTGAGTGAACTGATGAGGATGATTATAATTTTTGTGACTTTCTGTTTGAATTAAAAAAAAAATCCCACAAGGACTCAGAGGCAAAGAATATACAAATCAATTTTCACTGCAAAGTAAAGGAGCTGTTACAGTGGAGGATTACTGGACTGAATGTCAATATTATGACATAGTATGAGTGTGTTTCGTGTCTGGTAATTGCAATCATTGTTGCTTTTGTTGTGGTCATCCATTTACAATGCTTGGTGTCAGTCTATTTATCTCTTGTAAAAATAAAATACAGTTTGTGTGTGTGAAAAAAAAAAAAGACTTGTATAGAATGAACAAGACAAAAATATCATTGCTCTTAAGATAATATATATGAGAGGATTTTGTGTGAATGGGAGATTTATCAAACTAAACATATAAATAAACATGCCAAAGTCAAATTGCAAAAGTCAATTTCTCTAAAAGAAAATTAAAAAGCTTAGTGAAGGGCCAAAGACAATTTCTCTGACATAGTAACTAATGAGTTATGACCTGCAACATTAGATTAGAGTCAAGCATGTGTTTGCTATTCCAGGCACAAAGAATCACATGTGCAAAATCCTTAAGGCAGGAATGAGTTTAAAATGTTTGAAAACAGAAAACTACATGTGGCTCATATACAATGAATGAGACAGAGAGTTGCTATAAAGAAAATTCTGATGGAATTTCACAGGAAGAGATTAGCTAGACCCTTGGGGTAGGATATAGTAGGATTATAGACTTGATTCTTAGTCCCACTAATAGACATTAAAGGATTTTAGCAGAGGAAGGACACAGACTGAGGCAGTGGCTTTAAATACATATCTATTTTGTAAACTACCCAATTCTCATTTCTAGTTCACTTGCTTTCCTGAAGTTGAGACTCACAAATACAAATCTGCAGTCAAATTTTCCACTTTGAGGCCTATGAGACATCTCAAACCTAATAGGTCCCAAATACTTGATAACCTCCATGTTTACCTGTACCTCCCAAAATAGTCTATTTCTTGAAGTCTTCCCCATCTCATTTCAAATATGTATAGAAAAATTCACCTCCTTTTTCCTCCACCTCTGTCATTATGCTGAAGCAGGTCACTATCAATTTAATCAAGGCTATTGCAAAAGCCTCTTCAATAATCTTCCCCATCCTTGCAGTCAGAGCGATCCTTTAAAAACATAAATTAAATCCAGTGATGGCTTAGCAAAAGATCTTCCAATGCTTTCACTGAAAGCTTCAGATAAAATGTAGAAGACTTAACCACTGTCAACACAATCTTGCCTGATCTAGCCCTGCCCTCTCCTCCGACCACATCATCTTCTAGATTCCTCCTTTGTCACTCTGCTCCTGCTACACTCTTCCTGCAGCTACATCACAAGCATGTGCCTTCCTTAAAGCTTTGTATTGTTTTTCTCTCCACTTGGTAGAATCTTTTCCCAGGTATCCACATGGCTCATTTCTTCATTCCTTCGTGTAGCTGGCTGATCAAGATCACTGTATCTGAGACTTACTTATTTTTCGCTAACTCCAGCTTCCATGCCTTCACCATCACCCTGTATTCCCTTTCTTGGCTTTATTTTTCTTCAGAGCTCTTATCTCCAGCCAACATATTATATATTTCTCTGTAATATCTCCCTCCAATACAATATAAACTTATTGAAATCAAGGTCCTTGTTTTGTTTACTGCTGTGTAGTCACAACCTAAGGCATCTCTTAGAAATGGAGTAGATAATCAATACTTATTTGTTGCTTGGATGTTGCCTTAAAAAAATTCAACTTGCCTACTATGAGAAGAATATATCACAGCTAAGAGATTAAGATGCTGGGAAACTACTTTGGAGAGATTTCAGAGTACAGTAGTCTTGAAAAGAAATGGTGTTGATTTGGATTATGTTGGTAATAATATAGATGAGGAGATTTGGAGATATTTCTGAAATATATTTGAGATAAAGCACATAGGAATTATTCCTGAAATTAAGGGGAAGAAGGAGAAGGGAATTGTAACCTTTGGGCTCATGGTGGTGCAATTACGAACAGATAATAAGTTAAGGTTTGGGTGGAGATGGACTCGAGACTTTGATTTTTGTCATTTATTTCAGATGCCTATTCCACAGCACAGCTAGCTATTTGAGTTTTGATTTCACTAAAAGGGGTAGAGATATAAATTTGGGAGTCCTGGTATAATAGATTGCTGTCATTCTTCACTCCCTTCTTCTTCCATGTAACCTAGTACAGTAGATGAATTAAGCACCCCTAATCCAGTGACTTGGACTTGGTCAATATGCCTTGCTGTAACCAATGGAACATTAAGAAGGATGATATAAGTGGATTCTTGCCTGGCTGAGTTTGTCACCTTGCACTTCTGCCATCTTCCAACAGAGGACAATACCCCTAGCAGCTGTCAGATCAAGGAGAATGAAAAGGCACATGAAGCAAGCCTGCACAATGCAGATTGGACATGAATCTAACTGATCCCAGGAGAATTGCAGTTAATTGCACACTCATGGGAGAAATAAATGCCTAGTGAGTTTTGTGGTTGACTTTTCTGCAGCATTATTGCAATAGACACCTGGCATATACTGTAGCAATTGGCTTGTAAATGGTAGTGAGAGTCAAAGTGTGAAGTTAGGTCCTCTGGGCAGAGAGGAAACAGAAGAGAGTCTAGAGCCAATACTAAGGCACCCAAGCATTTTGAGATTATATTAAGAGAGGAGCAGAAGGAGATGAAGATTGGTTAATTTTGTGTATGTATATGTAGGAACTCAAGAAAGGAGGGAAGCAATGGATAACTGTATTGAATGAGGCTAAAAGGTAAAATAAATTGATACTATGGAATAATTTCTTATATTTAATAGCACTGAACACAGAGCAGCACCAACGAAGATATTCAAAAAAACAGCTGCTGAGTTCTCTTTATAATATAGTTCTTTTGTCTTTGAGTTAAAGAATTCATCAAGTAAGAATAAAATATCTGTCTTTTTGTCACGTTCGATAAATCTTATGAGTGGAATAGTGATATGCTGAAGCCTGGGTAGTTTTCTTTTTCTCTTCTTCTCCCAATTTTAAACCATATCATTTTAATTAGTAGCACTTAAAATTTTATTACATAAAAAAAAATGAGTGCTTGTATGGAATTATGTTAGGCAAAATTTAGATAGTCAAATTGTATTATACTTATGGACTTGCATATTTTTCTGTGTCTCCATGAGTGTTTTACTGCAAAGTAGGAGATATATTACCTAATACTGTGGTCTTTAATTTAACCTCTTTCACTTTGCAAATGTTTAACTTTGTCTAATTGATATTTTTATTTTTCTTCACAGAAGGCATGTGACGCATCTCACAATGTAAACTAATCTGAAAATAATATATTAATAAAGTTGTATTCTATATCTCTGAAATATATTTTTCTCTAAAATTCATCACTGAGGATTTATACATTAATAATTTATTTTATTTCCACAATTTCAGTTACAATTTTAATTTTAATCCAATTGTCTTAAAATCAAAAGTATTGAATTCATTTCTAATATTGTGTTTCTTAAGTCTTAGTTGATTACCATGTTTCTTTATAATTATATTTCTTTTTGTCCTGTGCCAACCTATTTCTTTTTTTTTAATAAATTTATTTATTTATTTATTTATTTATTTTTGGCTGCATTGGGTCTTCATTGCTACACACGGGCTTTCTCTAGTTGCAGTGAGTGGGGGCTACTCTTCGTTGCCGTGTGTGGGTTTCCAACTGCAGTGGCTTCTCTTGTTGTGGAGCACGGGTTCTAGGTGCGTGGGCTTCAGTAGATGTGGCACGCGGGCTCAGTAGTTGTGGCACATGACGGGCTTAGTTGCTCCCCAGCATGTGGGATCTTCCTGGACCAGGGATCAAACCCGTGTCCCCTGCATTGGCAGGTGGATTCTTAACCACTGCACCACCAGGGAGGTCCCCAACCTATTTCTTTTTATCTCCTTCTCTCTGAACTTGCTCACCTTCTGCTTTTCTCTTTACCTCCCTGCTTCTTTCCTCTCTCTCATGCATGCTCTCATTTGTGCGCACACACAGACACACACACTCCAAACACTTCTATGCATGTCTTCTGACAAAGTGAAAATGAAAAGGGGATTTACAGATTTTTGTGAAGTGTCATTGAGTGTTTTATAACAAAACGTGGAGTTTAATCACAAGACACTTTATTACTGATGAGAGATTACTATTTAAAAAAAAAAAGGTACTATGGAAAGTTTTTCCTGAAAAAGCAGTGAAGTATTCTTTTTTTTCATATTATCTTGAAATAGATTTTTAAAAAGCACTCCAGCAAGCTTCTTTGATTTGCCCATGTGTGAAAGTAATTTTTTTTTTAAACTTATTGTACCTTGGTGTAGTGGAGGGGAGACTTATGAAGTATTTTATGCTTTACGAAAGTACAATTTCTTCAACTTCTGTTGGATATGTTCTGTTCTTTAGTTATGCTTTTAATTTTAAAATATTTATTTTTAGAAGTCATTCTCAGTCCAGAGTCATACCATATAACTAGTCTTTTCCATTTTTAATGCAAAGGGAGAGAAAATATAGGAAAATTGCATAATTTGGTAAGCTTGTTTTTCTGCATTGCTTTTGTACTGACATATCTAAATCTTAAGTGTATACTACAATTTTAATGATTAGACAGGAGGAAGAATAAGGAGGAGCATTTCAATTGATAGCACAAGGGTTTTTCATTTTCTTGATAATAAGGAATTTCATACCTTTCCCTTCTCCAAATGATTTACTGGGTTATTTTCATCTCCCCCACTCACTCATAATCACTGTTTTATTGTTATTTTGTTAAGATAAATTAAGTATATTGTTTGTCCTGAAAGGGCTCTGGCCTACATCTATTCTTAACCCAATTTTTACGAATGAAGACACTGAGATTCAGAGACAATATAAATAACTTATAGTTGATCACCCACATGTATGCTCTGACACACACATTACTATTGGATTCCAAAGCTTGATTTTGTTCTACCACCCTGTGGTTCTTTATTTAATGTTTTCTTGAATGTTTTTCTGTTGGTAATTTTATTCATCCTTTGAAGTCAATACCAGCTATAAGTTAAGGTTTATTCTTAGTCTAAGTAACCAATTTGAACTTGACTCGCTGGGAATATAGTATCTTCAGGAGCGTGATTCATTGAATCAACATTAAACTAGCCTTGGTACAGATTCTATCCTGACTGTAGTAACCAAGCCCCAGTAACTGGAAACCTGCACCAAATCCCTGGGTTCTTATTCCTTCCACTTTCATACCAAGTTTCCAATCTCCCAATAAATCCCTTTTCCCTTTTCCTAAATTTCTTTCTCTGCTATAAGAGGTACTGGAGATGCAAGATTAGAAAGTCCCTTGTATCTAGTCTCTATTAATTGTTATGGGGATACACAAACTATCAGTCTCCTTAACACTTGCATACCCATTCCACATTTAATACACTTATAAGTCTTCTATTAATTGCTATTGGAAGTAAAGTTACGCATTCCTGTAAGACTATCCTAAGTATTATCAATTTCCTGGCTTTCTCTAACTTCAGTTTAGGATTAACTCTTCAAACTCCAAATCCTGGCCTTGCCTTATTTGTCTTGTTTTTGCTAACTGAGTGTCGCTTATTTAATATTCTTTACAACAATGCTCTTACTATGCAGTATAATGATGTACTACTGTAATATCAACTTGAATGAAATCACATCTTCAGAAGATAAATAATATTCAACCAGTGGGATATCTATGCAATTGAACACTACTTATGAATAAAAAGGAATGTATTGATATAAATAAAAGTTTGGATGAATCTCAAAGGCCAAGGAAAGAAACCAGCCTCAAAACATTACATACTATTTGATTCCATTACATGAAATTCTTGTAGAGATCAAACTATAGTGATGGAGAGCAAATCAGTGAATGTCCCTGGTCTGGAGTGGGTGGAGAATGTGACTATAAAGGAATAGTAGCATGAGGGGGTATTTTGGGGATTTTGGAATAGTTTGCTAGCTTGATTATAGTTGTCTGTACACATACCCAAGCATGTATTAAAGTCCATAGAATGTACAAGAAAAGAAAAAAGTCAATTTTGTTGTGTCAATTCTAGCTTGTTTAAAAATAAAATTTAAAAAATAGTACTGTGGCTTTCTTTTTGTTCATTCAGAAAATAATAAAAAAAAATAATGGTGATAGGAATAAGGCAGAAAAAATTAGACAGAAAGGTCAGGGAAAGTATTCTGAGGAGATGAAGTCTAAGCAGAAATTTGGATGACAGGAGAGATCGATTTGAGGATCTGGAACAGATAGATTCTAGACATGGGTGAGGGCATATGCAGAGTTAAGGATGGAATAAATTTTGTGTGTCTAAATGAGAGGAAGGGCTAATGCGGGTGGCACACAGTGGGGATAGGAAGGAAGGTGGCATTAGCAAGAGGTCAGAGAGACATTAGTTAAGAAAGCTTCACTGAACAGATGAATCTTAAGTAAGTAGAAAAATACATAGTTGAATAGAATACCTTTTTCCAAAAAAGGAGCCAAAGACCAAGAGGAAAAGGTTACATACAGTATGATTGTAAAAATGTGACATTCTGGAAAAAGCAAAACTATGGGGACAGTAAAAAGATTCGTATTTGCCAGGGGCTGAGGTGCAGAGGAAGGTTGAACAGGTGGAGTACAGACGATTTTTATGGCAGTAAAAATATTCCCTATGATACAATAATGATGGCACATATTGTAAATTTGTCCAAACTCTCTGATTGTACGACAGGAGTGAATGCTAATGTAAACTATGGACTTTGGGTGATTATGATTTGTCAATGTCAGTTCAGCAAGTTTTTCAAATGTCATCATTCTGGCAAGGGATGTTGATAATGGGAAAGGCTATGCAGGGAGTGTATGGAACATCTCTGCACTTTCCCCTTAATTTTGGTGTGAACTTAAAACTGCCTCCCAAAAAAAATAAAGCTTTACAAATAAATAATCTAAAACAAAACAAACAAAATTCTAATATTCTCCCTGTATGAAAATTCTTTACTCTTAACTGTTTTAACTCTTCTGCCAAGGTCATTGATTTGGCATGAAATTTACAATGCCTTGGTAGCTTTTTATCTCCCCTTACTCCTTCCTTCCCTCCCTCTTTCCTTTCATTCCTTTCTATCTTTGTATGTTATTTTTATATTTTTAATTACTTTTTAATTCTTTCTGCCATGTCACCATAATCAAAATACAAATACTTTAAAAGCAAGAGTGCATCTAAAACTTACTTGCAGTCTCATGACATAGGATAGTGTCTTCAGCATAGTAGACACTTGGTGGATATTAGTCAGATTTTTGTTTGCTTCCAAACATTTTCCTAAAATTTATATATGGTAGAAAGAAATGTGATATAAAGTTTTCTTTGGATAAGTTTTCTAACATATTAGAAACACAAATGTTTCTAATACATTTTGTATTCATCTCAGTAATGCTTTCTCCACTTCAACAGGAGTAAGAAAGTTATCAAGATATTAAAAAAAAAAAAGTGGTTCTACAGAAAAAGTATTGAACAGTCATTTATATATATTGAGATTAGGAAAAAAGAAGGTTAAGGGGATAATTGATACCTGTTTTCAAGTGTACTAAGCCTGATTATACAAATCATGCTGACCATGTTTTTCTAAATTTATAAAGGTCACAACAAGGAAAAAATATCATCATAAGCTGCTGCAACACTACTAATTAGACATAAGGAAGAAAAAAAGTATTTAACCATGATGGTAATTAATTACTCAGGGAAGCTACCATGGGGATTAGAATTCTAATCCTAGAAAATGAGAAAATACATATGTATAGTCCTAGATCATTTCTATTAAAGCAAAAGTCTAGTACAAATTAACCCTCTAGGTTTATAGCTCCTCTAGAAGAGAAAAATAAAACTTCCTTGAAATTAATTAGAAATCCTTTGTGAAATTATTAAAGTTGCTTACCTTTAAAAACTCAGTGTATTAATGTATAAAATTACTTTCAAATTATTTTTATTAGAGTAGTTTTATTCATTAAATATAATAACATTTCTGAGTGTTTTCTAAGTAAATTGAAAGTACTAAAAAATAAAATGACTATATTAGTCTCTATCTTCTATATATTTGACATTTCCAATTAAACATATTTTCTATAAGTAAAGGGAGCATATTTTATATGTCTTAACTTGTCTTGGAGTTTAGTGTACAACTAGGCACAAAGAGGATCATTGTACTGGATCACATGTCTTAAAGTCATATCCATATTCTACATATTGATCAATGACAACTTACCAAAAACATCCAACATTGTGGTAGGTTATGTAGGGTATACAAAAGAAGTATAAAACAATGTCCTCTATCAAAAAAGAAAGATAAACATTACAGGATATGATAACTGGCATGAAAGACTCATTTTGTAAGAAGTTATACCATTAGATATAAAATTAGATTTTAGATCTTCAAGGATGGACAGGTCAGCAGCAAGTGAACAGTTGAGGAAGGCTTCATTTACTTATTTATCAAGTATCATTCAGGTTTCACCTGTTTCAGTTTCTTCTGGGTTGAGAGTTACTGACCTAGAACCCTAGCTTTTATATAGAAGGTAAGACTGGGGCAGTGATGAACATTGTGGTGAAAAACAACGTAAAGGCATGGAGTGGATGTGAGTATGGTGTGATTTCAGGATGTTCTGTTAAGTGCTTGAGATCACTAAGAATTGTGTTGGCAGGGCATAATGGTGTCAGCTTTTAGAGGAGTTGTTGAGCTAGACAATGCAGTAACGAATGGAATAGGAAATGTTACCTTAGAAAAGGAAAAATTATGTTGGATCAGGTCTACTTACATTACTAAAGGTAGTGAATGACTCTAATGTTTAGGTGCTTGAAATCCAGTTCAGAGTGATCAGGCCTTTTATTTTAAACTGTGATATGTTAACAGAATTGGTTGAAAACATTTCATTTTGGGCGGGGGGGAGAGACATGAAAATATGGCACATAATTTTATGATAACCTTAAAAGATTTAGCGTATGCAGAACAACAGTTTAGAATTGAGGCAACTCTATTTTCCATCAACTGCATATTTTTATTTAAGATTGCTACCAGTAGTACAGAACTGTTACACTCCAAGTCCTTATTTTTGGATTTACTTTTCCCCTACAGGAAACTCTCATAAATGAAATATTATCATACAACAGCCATTAAAAACTTTTCAGAAATTTCCTCTTTCTGTATACAAACTTTAGTTTCTTTCTGAAAACTTTTTTACATAACCTATAGAAATATCCTTAAGGAAGTCTGACATTGCCCTCCAATAATCACAACATTTACCTGTCTAGTTTAAGACTAAAAAAGTGCAAATAAAATTTATGGATAAACAAGAAAATTTCCCCCTGCCTAAAAATCACAGCCTATTTGGTTAGAAACCCAATGCTTGACTTCATCCTTTAAAATCTAATGTTCCTTTTTTAAATGCAAATATTTCCTGGATTGGATTAGTCATATTCTGAGGCGTCATTAATTTCTATCTGAATTACCAGTTAAGATCTCAGCAGGTATTAATTAGCAACCAAAAACAAAAAGAGAGTCCAAAACAAGTTCTGGGTTTGTAAGAAAGTTCTTAGAGAGGAAGAAGGCAGTCTACCAAAAAGAATATGCTTGTTTACTGAAAGATTGGGAATCACTACATATTGTACACTTCATAAATTGGAGGAGGTATACTATAGATTCTAACCTAAATATGTTGTACTTCAAGTCCATAAAAGAATTTTTTCCTTTATTCTTTTATTCAGGTGGTTCTTAATCCAATTGTCATCAGCATTCTAATATTCTGCTTCAAAATGTTCTGGGCAGTAATAGATTTTCCATTTCTGAGGCAGGGGCCAAAGTGTGGTAGAGGGAGGGGCCCAGTTGAACACATTAGCCCTTGCCAGGAAGAGCCAATTGTAAATTGGGCTAAATCAGACTGTGGGCTCATCTGAGGAGCAGGGGGCAAATAGCTACTGAAAGAAAGGATAGTATTTATATTAAACTTTCAAGACCTTGTAACTATAAAACACTAGTTAATCTTCAGATTCCTAGGAGTACAAATGAGGTATTGGTTAGATGAGGCAAAATGAAGACCAGAAGAGATGAAGAACCAGTTTGCAATAAGGCAAACAGGGACCAAGCTATCATTCCAAGAAGTAGTTTCTGAATAACCTGAGGTCCCAGGGACCTGTCTATAGCAATAAGTTTTGGCTGACTGGGGAGGGAAAGTCAAGCTGGTTTCAAGACATGAGGTAAGCCCAGCAGAAAGAATATCACACTAAGAGAAAGCAGACAAAAAGCCAGATTTTCTTTTTCTTTGTTTTTCTCATCAGTCTCATGACCTTAAGCAAGTTATTTCATATTCACACAGACCTCAGTCGATAGTCCAAACAAATGGGGCCAGGAGTACGTAGGGCACTGGGTATGTAGAAACGAATAAGACATCGACATTATAATATGGCACATGCCTGAAGGAAGCTGACTAGACTAGAGGATATTGTAAAATCCCTTTACGTCATCTTGCTAGAGATGCAATAAAAAATTCTTTATAACTGGTTTTTGTATCTTTGGTTTGTTTTGTTTGTGCTGAAAAGCCACCTCAATAAATTGGGAAAAAGTTTATTTGCTAGCAGAGAATCTAAAAGAAGTGTATGTATATGTGTGGGCCCATTGGAATTTTTTTCTATAGTTCTTATTTTTTTTAAATAGTGTATTCAATTTTATGACTAGGCAACATAACCAGGTCATTTTCTAATAGCAACTAAGGTATATTATAGGGACTGAGAACCACATCCTAGTTTTGATTTTGAGGCTTACTTGATTTGATTTTTTTGTCAAAGTGAGATATGCCTATGTTAGGCAAAATTTACAATGGGACTTTTCCCCCTAGATTATATTACAGAAGGTCTATTCTTTATTTGATTTATAAGTAAAATCCTTGACAGTGGCCTCCCTCTGTCTCCTATATGCAATCATCATCAAAATCTATCATTTTGACTTTCTAAATGTATTTTTTCAAATCCATCTACTTCTCTTCAGTCTGAGACTATCATCCACAGTTTTGGCTTCCTTTCTAATGTCCCCACATCTTCTGTAAACCCTTCTAATCCATTCCTCAAACAGCAAGCAGGAGATCTGTTCACAATGTAAATGTCATCAACTCACGCCAGTGCCTAAAATCTTTCAGCAGCTTCCCCTTCCTATTTTTAAATATACATAAATGTTTACATACACACACATGCACACACACACACACACACACACACACATACTGGCTTGCCATCTCTCTTCTGCCTATTTCCCCAATCCTTTCTCTTTCTATCAATATGGTCTATGGTCTTCTATCAGTCCTTCCAAAGCACAATATTTCATTTTACTCAGGATCTTCTCTAAGGCTAATTTCCTCTTGACATGTCTTCTTCCTATTCAGTATTAAGCAAATTCTTCTTAATTCTGTAAGATTTAGATTAAATAGCACTTCATCAGGAATCTTCATTATCACCTCAACCTGGATTAGGTTTCTTTCTCATTATATAGTGTAATCATTCTCTATACATTTACTTTATATATCTATCAAAAATGACAATTATGATACATTAATAATATAGTATTTATTTCCATAGGAAGACAACTTCAAAAAATTATTCTAAAAAACACACCAGAGCTAGGCTTTAGTGTTTTAGAGGTCCGGGCTCCCTTAGACAAGGGGAGTTTTAACATCTTTTATATGTGTCACAAATGCCTAACCTTTAAAACATCTCCACGCTGGTCTTGATTCCTGAGACCTGCGTCTTTTGTAGGCATTTTAATGTATCCATTCCCTGAAGAAGGAAACAGAGCTTTCATGCTTCCATTATAAAACCAGGGAGGAGTCACCTGCCTAAAATATTTTTTGTACTCAGTCTCTTCCATTTGATGTTATGCTCGATGAGTGCAAGAATTATGCTTGATTATATTCCCAGACTCTGGTACTGTACCTCTTATATACTAAGAATTCAACAAATGTTATAAATGGTAACTAGAACTTATTATTCCAATGCTGCTTCTGCCTAAACTTATCTTACTTCCATCCTTAGATTCACCTCAGTTAATCCTTGAAGTATTTAGATTTATATTTACCATTCTTATAATAAATATGTTTGCTTCAATGAATAACATATACATGTATAGATTTGAAGTCAGAAGGTTTATGTGTCCAACAGTGTTTTACATTCCACAACGCTAATAAATTTTGAAACCACTAACAGTTTTTTACTCAATAACTTCTAATTAGTTTTTTGAAAAACAGAAGAGGCATTGAGGGGTAATTGAATTTATCCAATTTAAGTATTCACATCTCTAGAGACAGAGCCAGAGCAAGTACTAAAGAGAAAACAGAATAAAAACATTAAGAGAAGAAGCATGACACCGCCAATTTTTTCATTTGAGACATTTTATGACATAAATCTGTTTTCACACAATATGTTCAACAGTTCTCATTCCAAACTAAAGCACATTAACTTTTAATCATACATAAAATGTCAGTTCTTAGCCAAAGAACAGAAAAAGTCTTTAAAAAACTTACATGGATAAATTAAAGCCTGATGTTAGCTCTGCCAAACCCTCTAGCAGAATTACTTTAATGAATTTCAATATAACCAAAAGAAAGAAATTACAGTTCAAAAAATTAGTAAAAGACATTTTAGTTTTGAGTTTTTTCCTCCGTGACTTACCTGAAAAAAGAAAATTGGGAGAGAGTGTATCTGTAAAATGCATTGCTTTGCAAACTAAAGCTTGTATTAATATTCAAAATACAGATGAAGGTAAAATAGATTTTAAAATATGTTATAAAATGTTATTTTTTCTCTCCTACCATGTCTTCTATTTTAAATAAGAATCTCATTAAAAATTGAAATAACTTTGTTATTTATGCAACAAAGTTAAACACTTAACAATTTCTGAAGAGAGGTAGGACAATGTTGTTGTTTTTTACTAAGAAGCTTAAAGAAAGAGACTAAGACATTTGGCTTTTATTTAACAAGTGTTTTCTACTGATTCTTCCAAAAAGGCTATTTGTGCAAATAGGTTTGGAGAATCCTTAAAATGATCAAGAAAATTAATCAGAATCATAAAATAATGTTCAGGGAAAATAATCATTAAAACCAGAACTCTTGCTATCGTAAAGAGTAAATAAAGAACAGTTTGCAAATTGATAATTTTATTTTTCAATGTCTTAATCTGTGTGAGGCATAAATATCACCACAGCCACCTTATCATTGTGGGTTTAACACCAGTGCATGAGGGAACACTAGTTTTCTCTTTGCCCAAATTGCTCTACTCTTTCTTGTGTTCTTTAAAATTACAGTTCTTGAATATAGCTTAAGTATCCCTTTCTCTACGAAGCCTTGCTTTTGGGGCATCTTCTCCTAAATCCCTGCCCCAAACCACGTGCTCATTTATGCATAATAAGCTGCCTTCTTCACCAGGTTTCCATAACACTCCTCTCTCAGCCCTTATATTTTGTTTGCATGAGCTTCTTACTTCTACAGCCCCAAAACCATCAAAGTCAGAGAATTTCTTTTATATATCTATGGATTGGAATCTAGCCCAGCACCTATTCCAAAGTAGGCACTTCCAACATGTTGAGCATTTTAATGTATTATGTAAAATCTAGGTTAGTGAACAGTTTATATACTTATAATTAAGAAAACCTACATTTGTGTCTCGTAAACTATTTCTTTTAGAGTATTTCATTAGTTCCATTTTGAATATATGGAACAGATTATGTCACTTTGACACGACGGTTTTGTTTTTGTTTTGTTTTTTTTTTTTACTATCCACAAGGATGTCTTTAAACCAGGGGCAGCAAAGTCATGCACCAAAAGGGACAGAAAAACTAGTACAATTGATGTAAAATAATAAAAATGAACAAAAAAAATCTGGTATGCAACAGGCAGTAGTAAGGATTATGGTCAAATAACATTTTTGCCATTCTAAAGTAGGCAGCTACTATTCACTTCACTACTATTCACTTCCAGACAATTGCTGCACAGAAAGAGTATATTTTTGCTGAAAATCAGTATATATCCTGATTTTCTATTAGAAATTAGATCTTACATTAACCTGCATCTCACTCATGATGTATTTATGGCAATTTTTCCTTCATTTGTTTTTCTTATGCAACTTCTCAAACTTAGGCCATTACTTGCTTTTATCTAAACTATGACCCTAAGAATGACCCTCTTACCTATTCAAGCTAAAATAGGAAAGATGTAAATATGTTCAGTCTCCAATGTCATACTTCTGTTGAACATCCTCTCACTTTCTACTCCCTATAAGAGAAATCCAAGGGTCCCATCCTGGGGTTCTCAGGTCTAACACCAGTCACCTAATTCACAGTTATACATTTTCTCATACTTCATAATTTGGAGCGAACAATAAATCAATCAATAAATAAAAGCATTGTGCTGCTGTAAAGGCAGAAACTTCTTTTTCTTCTTCCCTTCAAGGTTCTTTGGTGGGTCGAATAATTAAATTGACAAAACAGATTAATAGGAGAAAAACAAATTTTGTACACATGGGAGCCCCATAAAAATGTGAGACTCAAAGGCACTCAGGCAACTAAGGCTTATATGCCACTCTGAGCTAAGTAGTGGGATAGGGGCCTAGAGCTTCAAAGGGAAGGAGGGTAATTCAAAGGACAGTAAGAAGTATGTACATGTCAATCCCAAACTCCCTATCCTCTCCCCCACCTCTCCCCCATGGTAGCCATAAGTTCACTCACTGCTATATTTTAAATGAATAACTAACAAGGACCTACTGTATAGCACAGAGAACTCTGCTCAGTATTATGTAACAACCTAAATGGGAAAAGTGTTTGAAAAAGAATAGGTACATGTATATGTATAACTGAAACACTTTGCTGTACACTTGAAACTAACACAACATTGCTACTCAACTATATTCCAATATAAAATAAATAAAAAGTTAAAAAAAAAAAAAAGACAGTAAGAAGAGCAGATATTTGGTAATCAGCTGTTTGCCTGGCCATGCAGGTGATTCTTTCAGATAAAAAAGTTATCTCTGGTAATAGTTCTGTCTCTGCGCTAGGCCCCATCAAAATTCTTTTAGGCAGTTAAGGTAGAGGTAAAAGTTTTCCTGAGTCTGCTGGGCCCAAATTGTCTTCAGCTTGAAATAATCTACATGCCAAAGTGGCATATTCTGGAGACTTGTATTCTGCTCCCCTTCATTGTCTTTGTGTTTGAGTCTGTAAAACACTCTCTTAAATGCAATCTGCAAGGGGACTTAAGGAATCTGTTTCTTAATTAAGATCCACATACTTGATTAAGTGAGGGTCTGATTTAACACATATACTATTTGATTCATAAATTACTTTTCACATACCAAACACATTCATTCTATAGACTGAAAGAGCAAATATATTTTACATGTTTCCAGATTGTTTAGATTCAGAGATTACGAGTATTTTTAATATTTAAAAAATTATTTAAAGTAATAATTTGCATTGAATAACTTTAGGAAGGACCTTAGGAAGTAGAGACTCTTGCTTTTTCCTTATTAAAGATAAGAATCAGAACCTTATGCATTTTTTTAAACTCTCATTTCCTTTTATTTAAATAAATTTATGTATGTATGTATGTATGTATGTATTTTTGGCTGCGCTGGGTCTTCATTGCTGCGTGTGGGCTTTCTCTAGTTGCAGAGAGCAGGGGATACTCTTCTTTGCGGTGCACGGGCTTCTCATTGCGGTGGCTTCTCTTGTCGTGGAACACGGGCTCTAGGCGCGCAGGCCTCAATTGTGGCGCAAGGGCTTAGTTGCTCTGCGGCGTGTGGGATCTTCCTGGACCAGGGCTCAGAACTGTGTCCCCTGCATTGGCAGGCAGATTCTTAACCACTGCACCACCAGGTAAGTCCAGAATCTTATACATTTAAAGTGAGGTCTTTTATCCATATTTTGTCCTTTTTCCCAAGTCTTTCATAATCATTGGAATAGAAATGTTCTACATTGATTTACTGATCATTTTGAGCCCAGTGCTCTGATAATTCACATTTGACTTTATAAAATCTTGGTCTTAAAGTTTTTTTATGACCAATAATTTCTATCAATTTTATCCAAAGCCAAAGTATATTTTATTAAATTTTCTATTTATAAGAATGAAAAGCTTTCTCACTGTTCTTCTCACATGCCTTGCAGGTACTCACATCCTAATGTTTCTTATTCCTAAACCTAACTTCTCCTTAATTTATATACTATGAAGCATGGAAACTCTTAACGTTTCTTAAAACCTCCTCCAAGGTGATAGTAATCCATTTTCCTGAACTCTTTGCATTATGTTATATTCCATTGCTTGAAATTTTTAGCCAATTTTTCCCAAAAATTACTGTAAGTAAGCAGCACAAGAACAATCTTTTTCCCTCTTATATGTACTATAATTAGCATAGTACCTTGAATATTATAATTGGTCAATAAACTTATAGAAAGATGTAGCAATAAAATTAGGCTGGTATGGCTGGACCTAGAGACTGTCATACAGGGTGAAGTAAGTCAGAAAGAGAAAAACAAATAACGTATATTAATGCATATATGTGGAATCTAGAAAAATGGTATAGATGAACTTATTTGCAAAGCAGAAATAGAGACACAGACGTAGAGAACAAATGTACAGATATCAAGGGGGGAAGCGGGGGTGGGATGAATTGGGAGATTGGGATTGACATATATACACTACTATGTATAAAATAGATAACTAATGAGAACAGACTGTATAGCACATGGAACTCTACTCAATTGCTCTGTGTTGACCTAAATGGGAAGGAAATTCAAGGAAGAGGGGATAAATGTATACGTGTGGCTGATTCACTTTGCTGTACAGCAGAAACTAACACAACATTGTAAAGCATCTATACTCCAATAAAAAAAAAAAGTTATAGACCAATTTTTTACTCTGAAAAAAAAAAAAAAATTAGGCTTGCATTCTAACTTGGAACACAAAATTTGACTAAAGCTTCCAGTAAATCAAAACAGAAACAGAACAGTTGTTATAATGTTCTCATTATCTAATAAAAGGAAGTAAATAAATTCATAAGGAAAGGGAAAACACACTTTTACTGGCTCTAAATGTAAAGATAAATTCATTATGTAAATTTTTTTGAACAGCCTAATGGACATGTCTTTAACAGCAGTATCACAACGTATTAGACTTAGATTTTTCATCTAGTTGTCTCATGTCTATTCACAATAAAAACAATAAGCATAATGCAGAATCAAATTTCTATGAGGGAATCTCTGTAGGATAAAAATTATATTACATCATAGGTTTGAAGAGTTCTTGCTGTCAGAAAAAAAAAAAAAAAAAATTGAATAATTTTATATCCCTGAAGGGGTAAAACTGTAGGTAGAATAGGAGATTGAAATTCTAGAAGTAAGTTGAAGGAAATGATAAAGGTATTTTGATTTGCCTAAGGAGAAAAAAATCAGAGGACTCTAATGTGGGAGATGTATGATTAGACTTGCGTTTTAGAAAGATAACTCAGATTGTTTGTACCACCACTTCGAGTTCATGTATTTATCCTATTGAAATAATCACACAGCTATATTTTAGAGACTTCTATAGAAGCAACGCTTGACTTAAAAACTTAAAATTTGTGACCATAGATTAGGAATTGGTTACATGATATGCTCTAAATCCATATTAAGAAATACTCTATAGTACAGCAAAATGAAGAAGATTTGTGGTCACAGGTAAAAGATCTACAAAATATGCTAATAAAAGAAAGAGGTTCAATCTCAGATTTTCACCCCAGGATATAGAATTATGGAAGCAGGGTCTTTCACACACTGAAAGAAAGAGTTGGACTGACTTTTTCAACGTTTTTAACCCCTTGGGAATCTGCATTTACAGAGTTACCAACTGGCCCAAAATCTAAAGAAAGATGGTGCCTGCAGAGAGAGAGAGACAGACAGAGAGAGAGACAGAGAGACAGAGCCCGTAAGAGCTGAGCTAGAAAATCTGACACGGGGTGAAGACTTGAGTGAGAGCAGGCAGAGCAGGATGAAACCTCTGATGCTGCAGTAATTGGGAGAATTCATTAACTTCTTGACAGCTTTCTCCACAAACACTAAAGATGTGGAAAGACTTGGAAAGAGGCCAGTAATCTTCACTGTGGTGCAGACTTGTAAAGGAGAGCAACAGCTCTTGAGGGTCAAAAAGCTCCACCAGGAATTTTCTTCCAGTCTACACTACAGAGCAGAAGCCTGAAGGTGCGGGGGAAATGTTAACAAGGGCTACTGCCCTTAGGGCACTGGTGAAAACTTCATGCAGATAGCTGAAGAGTTCAATCAGGAGGAAAACAAAAAAGAAAAGGAAACACTTCTGAAAATTGTAAAGCACTATAGAATTTAAAGAATCTTTTATTCAATTTTTTAAAAAGTTTAAAAACAAAAGAAAAGGAAACAAACACACTTGAAAAGCAACTACTCTTGGGGGAGGAGCATGATTATACATTGTACCCAGAATCAGTGAGACTAAGAGGTATAGCCCTCCTGGAAAATTCTTTGGCAGGCTATTGAGGAAGATTTTAAGGGAGTGACAAATTCAGCTCATTTCTAGATATAGAGCTGTTCTGGTTTTTTATTTCATCTTTAGTTGTGATTATTTGTGTTCTTTTGTTTTTTTAAGAATTAGTTCATTTCCTTTACATAATTTTGATGTCTTCAGTCTGTAGTAGCATGTCTTTCATGTCTCATATTGCTAATTTGTGTCTTGTTTTTCCAGTTTTGTTGGATTTCACCCATCTTTTTTTATTTTTTTTTCAAAGAACCAGCTTTAGGTTTCCTTGATTTTCTCTATTGTTTTCCTCTTTTCAATTTTATTTCTACTCCCATCTTCATTATTTCCTTCATTCTGCATACTTAGATTTATTTTGTTCTTCTTTACTAGTTTTGTAAGGAGGAAGCTAAGATTATTATTGCTTTGAGACCTTTCTTCTTTTCTAATATAAGCACTTAATCATAGAAATTTTCCCTTAAGCATTGCTTTAGCTGCATACCATAAAATTTGATGTTATAGTTTTAATTTTGTTCAGCTCAAAATATTTTCTAATTATCCACAATGATCTATGAATTATTTAGAACTTTCTTGTTTCTTTCCAAAATGTTTGGAGATTTTCCCGTTACCTTTCTGTTAATTCCATTATGGTCAGAGAATGTCATTGTATGATTCCAATTTTAAAAAAATTTTTGAGTTTGGATTATGATGCAAAACATGGTTTATCTTGATGACTATTCTACACACAATTGAAAGTAAAGGGCATTTTGCTATTGTAGGATGAAGTGTTCTATATATATCGTATCCCATTGGTTGATGGTGTTATGTTCTGTATTCTTGCTGATATTCTGTCTGCTATTTCTGTATATTACTAAAGAAGGAGTGTTTTCTCCATGTATAATTATGGGTTTTTCTATTTGTCTTCACGTTTTACTTACAATTGATATTTTACCACATCAAGTAGTAATCTTACAATTATGAAGGTTCCATTGCCTTCGCACTGGTGTTGTAGTTGTCTCATATATTATATCATAATTATGTCCATATCTATATCTATCTATCTATTGAAAATTCTATTAGATTATGATTGTAATAGTCATACAGAGTTTAAATAACTCAAGAGCAGAAAAGTTGTTTATTGTACTTACCTTGATATGATATTTCTGGTGCTATTCTTTATTCTTTATGTTCTAAGTTTTCTTCTCATATAATTCCCTTCTGTATGGAAACCTTCCTTTAGCAATTCTTATAGACCTGATATACTGACAATAACTACTCTTAGTTTTCCTCCATCTGAGAAGAACTTAACCTTCTTTCCTGAAGGATATTTTCATTGGATATAGAATTATGGGTTTATACTTCTTTCAGCACTTTATAAACAGTCTTACACTTCCTTTTGGCCTCCATGGTTTCTTATAACAACCCAGTCATTTTTTTTTTGCCAACTGTTCTCAAATATATTTTCTTTCTTTCTTTCTTTCTTTTTCTTTCTTTCTTTCTTTCTTTCTTTCTTTCTTTCTTTCTTTCTTTCTTTCTTTCTTTCTTTCTTTCTTTCTTTCTTTTTCTTTCTTTCTTTCTTTCTTAATTGTTTCTTTCTTTCTTTTTTTGTTTTAGTTTTAAGAGTTTAATTATGTTATGTTTGAAAGTGGGTTATTTGGGACTTATCTTGCTTGGGTTTCACTGAGAGTCTTTGGTAGGTAAGTTTATGTCTTTCACCATATTTGGGATGTTATCAGACATTATTTCTTCAAATATTTTTATAGGACCACATTCCTTCTCTTCTGTCTCTGCAACTCCAACAATATTAATTGTAGACCTTTTTTTGCTGCCTTATGGTCCCTAAGACTGTTTACTCTTGTATTTCACTGTTTTATCTCCCTGCAATTCAATTGTATTATTTCTGTTGATTTACCTTTAAGTTCAGTGGCTATCTTCTCTGTCATTTTCATTCTATTAGTGATCATTCCAGGAGTTTGATTTCTTTTTTTAAAAAGATGGTTATTGTATTTTAAAGTTCTAAAATGTCCATTTTGTTCTCTATATTTTCTACTTTTGCTAGACTTCTAACTCTCCATTCACTCAAGAGAATTTAGTCATTCTTGTGGGAACATTTAAAAAATAGGTGCTTAAAATCTTTGACAGATAATCCTAACATCTATGTCATCTCTGTTTTGGCATCTATAGGTTATCTTTTCCCATATAAATTGATATTTTTCCTCATCCTCATGCCAGTTTTATATTGTGTCTTGTATTGTGTTTTTAATATTGTATTTTAATACAGTATTTTAAATATTATGTTATGAAATTCATGTCTCATTTAAATCCTGTAGAAGACAATGGTATTTTTGGTTTAGCAGAAAGTTGGCCTGGTTACATTCAAGCTTCAAGTTTCTACCAGCCTTCTAAGTGTTAGCATTTCAGTATTCATCTCATTTGTAAAGTCTTTGAAGAAATATTCTACTCTGTCTTACATTTGCCAACCCAGTGGCCAGACTGTAACCAAGGCAAACAACGAGTTCAGTTGTAACAATATTCAGAAGGCTGTCTTTTTGTGATGTTCTCACATGGTGGAGAGAGAGAAAGAGATCTCTCTTCCTCTTCTTGTAAATCCAGATATGGTCAGGCTGTGATTAGGGCTTCAACATATGAATTTTAAGGAGACATAATTTAGCTCATAGCTATATATAATTAGATTAAGGGCAATTAATATTGACCTTTTGTTTGTTTTTTTGGTCTCTTCATATTTAAAATTTTCAGCAATTACTTGTTTGACAGTTCTTTTATGATGATTTTCCCAAACCACTGGACTAGTTTTTTTGTTCTTTTTTTTTTCATACCCCCTCTTTCTCACTGTATTCCTTTTTAGAAAGTGACAAAAATTTTCATAAGTAATTGAGGTATGTCAGAATTGCAATTGTTGGTTCTTTCTGGAAAGAAGACAGAAATCTAGAAAAGTTAAAGGAAAAGACTCCAGCTTTATGGTTGCATTCTTGACAAGTAAAGCCACAGAAGTAAAGAGTTTAGAAGTTATCACTCCTGGCCTTACAACAAGAAAACTGAAAAGAAATGACTTTTATTGGACTCATCCAAACAATGATATTACTGGGCAAACAGCTACTCTAAAATCTGGAGAGACAGTCACATCAAGAGTGATATAGGAACTGAGATCAGGTTACCCAAAGCAGAATTCATTGAAGGCATAAACTGATAGGAACACACAAATGGTAATTTTCATGAAATGCTGAATACAGAGTAGTATCAAAATACTTCCAGGATACCTATCAGGTTCCTATGGTAAGAATATGAGAAAGATCCTTTCTTGGCTCTGGCAGGGAAGGCAAATGATAAGCCTTGTGAAACACACTTAGAGCCATCTCTATGAAAAAAAGCCTATTTTCAAGGACCTAAGTCACAGCCAGAGCGTCTGTCTGCTGGAAAAGGGAATTCCTCTGTGTCTAGCTCCTTCCAGCCTTCCTGTCTTACCTAAGGGAAGAAAAAGACACTACTAACAAGGGTCAGGTGTTCAAGGAAATAGACTAGAAGCTCTGCAACCAGGGAATGGAATGGGGGAAAGAAAGCTATAGCACTGGAGAAACATTTGTGAAGGTCAGAGACCCCAAGGCACAGCCTCCACACTTTACCACCAGTGGGGCTCTAGCAAAACAATAATAGATTATGACAGAAGGAGTTGCATGACAAAGACTCTCCTCTCTCTAGGAGGAGGAGCACATGGGAAGACCACCATCAGGAGGGGACAAAAACAAGGCGATCTGAAGAATGTGGAACTTCTGGCACCTATAGCTACCTATAAATTTTAATATCTGTGTGATGAATGGAATGGAAATATAAAATCATCCTCAAAAGTAATGATATCCTTATAGATAGTTCTTACTATATTCAGAGTTAGAGTCTGCAGACAATTTGAATCCTGTTTCTACCACTAATTTGTTTCTATTGTTGATTTTCTGCTTTCTAAATTTGTGGTTTTTCAGTTGACATTTGAGGTAGGTTGATTCTTAGTTTCGAGGTATTTTCCTGAACACTGCAGGCTGTCAGCAGAAAGTGTCATCTGGAAGCTTAATTCCAATCCGACCCACAAGTCATTGTGACAACCAAAATTGCCCCCTCTTAGTTTTTTAAAATGCTCTTTGGAAGGAAACATCCATTGAGTTGAGAAACATTAATAGATAATGTGAGTGTTATATCCAGTTCTAAAATTAAGATAATAGTTCAGATGATTTTTGCACTCTGAACAAAATTAAACCCCTATAATTTCATCACCAATAATTTTTTATCTCAAAGAATGACATTCAATTATATTCTCATTTTTATATATATGGAAATATCCTTACTTATGTCACTCAGAGCCAATTTTATCTGAATAATGAACTATTTGGAATAATCAGTAGTTGCGTTTCTTCTTTTCTGACTAGCACTGATCAGTCTACTTCTAACTGTGTAGGCTATTTGGAAGATAGAGCAATTTCAATGTTGATTAGTGATAACTGATATTTCAAATAAAGTAATAAGAAAGAATGAGGTTACCAAGGTTAATTTGTACTAAATTACACTTACTAAACCACCAAAGAGAAAATTATATTATCATAATAAACATAATATCATTGCCTTATCTCTACTAGTAATCACTCCATAATAACTCTCTAAGTTAGACATCAAGTCATGAGACACCTAATTTTAACCACAAATCCTTAATAATTTTAAATTATTTCTTTTAAAATAATGTCACATTATAGTGACATATAAGTATGTATGTATGCATATATAAAGTATCATGACAGTATTCATTTTCTGAACCCTTATTCATCATGTGGAATCCTTTTTATTTATGCCATTTTAATACTGGTGAGGACTAGCAATGAGGATTCTCTGAATATCTGCTAAAGCTTATATCTGGGTTCAAATGAGATGAGGTATCCTATAAAGAATATTATAATTTATCTTTGGTCAATTGATTATTTTTATTGGCACATTATTAAAATTTAGTGTTTATTCTTCATTTCACAAAATATATATTGAGGGCTTATTATATAATAGGGATTCTGCTATTACTGAGAGAACATTGTGAATCAAACATACATGATGTGAGCCTCACTGAGCATACTATCCAGTGATGGAGACAGACAATTAAATACACAGTTTTAACGTGAATATCATTATATTGTCAGGGTGCTATGGGAGCACACAGGAGATCAGGAAAAAAAAGGAAGTGAAAACCAGAAGGACGGAATGTAAAAGAGACTGGAAGCTATTTCCTAAGGCTGTGGTGTGAGATGTAAGTGGCCTGGTAGTGAAAGGTGAGGTTAGAGAGGAAAGCAAATTCCAAAGCATGAAGTGGCCCTCAGTCTCTGAAGAAGAGTTTGTCCTTCACACTTTCGAAAAGTAGGAAGTCATTGAAGGACTTTAATTTGAGCAAGGGCATGGCCCTTTAGATTTAGATTTCTAAGACTTCAGAAAGACCCCTCTGGGTATAGCGTAGAAAACATTATAAGAAAAATAAATCGATTGCACTCTTCTTGCCTTATTAGATTATTAAATATACCTTGGCAGCTACACAGTTTTATTTAATCTAATAATATATACTGCTAAATTCACAAAACTTTATACAATAGAGTATTCTAAATGCTATGTTTCCTTGATATGCTTTTCTATTCTCCCATCCCCTTTCCTTTCATAAAGACAATAATCTTCCTTGTGCTTTATAATAGATCTGTTGGGCTGAGAAAATCTTATGAGGCAAGGCTAATCGTCTCACCTTGAATGTTTTAGTTTTCTTGTGACAAGTTTGAACTATTGCCATCATAGTCATAGATCATTGTTAAATTCAAGTAAAGCTGATTGACCACAAAGCCTTGGCCACAGTAACTGGAGCAGGGAACAAAAGCTGATTCATCGTGGGTCAACTGGGTTCTCTTTCATATGGCATTTAAACTCCTAATCTTAATGACTGTGGTAGATACCTGGGTCATATGATTGGCAGAGTAAAGGTGAATGTTCTTCAAAGGTATTATATTAAAGTCTTTGGAAAAGTACATGATTATGACCTTCTTAGGACAGATTTGTCAATGCTTCCTTGGATTTGATATGATGTCAAGTATCTTTAAAACAAATACATTTTCCTTGAGTTATAGTTATTTTGATTTGTTTTATGTTTCTTAGAAACAAAATTATACACTGTCTATACTATCAAAATAATCATTTGACAAAGTAAAGAATTTAAGGTCTGCTAGTATTAAAATAGCTAGTACATTAGCATGTCTTTATCTGAGCAGAAATATTTTTTGTGTCTAGTGAATTTTATTAAAATATATCTGTTAGGTTCAGATGATTTCATCTATGTAAAACAGAAAATCCTAATTCACCAACTTTCAAAATTCAGGAAAAAAAATTGTCATATTACAAGCAGCTCCAAGATAGAATGATAGTTAATTTAGCACCTCAATGACATTGCTAACGCTAAGAATCTACATCTCTCTTTCTGTGCCCTCCATTCTCACCGTGCCAACTATGTCCATGCATTTTTCCAACATTGTTACAAGAGCTATGATCATCTCATCCTCCCACAACAATATCATATTTCTGGAATACATGATACCACTTAGAAATACCTGTTTTTAAAGAAATAACTTAGAACTTAAGATAAAATTAGAATCTTGGATAGAGAGCATCTTTGAGATCATCAAATGTTACACTCTCATTTAGAGATTTGAAACTGTGTCCTCCACAATTTTACTTAAATTAATGGCTCCCTGACCAATAAATTCTTGTATACATAGATAGGAAGTGTGAAAGGGGATCGGCTAGAGTTCAGTTCAAGGAATGAAAAGGTGAACTGCGCATTGAAAAATTTATCCTCCAAGGTACTGGGACATGGGTGGTGATTGTGTGCCATGGGGATAAGGAAGATAGGGAGTTGAGGAAGGTAACAAATATATTTAATCAGCTTGATAATTCCAATTTGCCCTTGGAACCATATTGTTTTATCCTCTATATGTGTTCATTTCCAATATTGAGACGTCAAATTCATGCAGTAGTATTCTCAGGCCTCTGGAAGAATGTTTCATCCAGAATTCAGAATCTATGGGGATTGCACATGAAGACTTGATTCCTGTTTGTAGGAAATTTAAAATAAAATTGGGGATGCAACTAATATAAGCAATGTATTGTTAAAAAATAAGGGTTAAACTAAAGTGCTACAGAATTATTGTATTCCAAATGTGCCCCACAGTGTTTTAAAATTTAAAAGGTCACTTCGGAGATAAAGGAGTTTATACTGCCAGTCACTTCATTTGAGCATTTATCTTTCAATCGAAGTGACATTTTTTTCCCCTATTTTACATACTGAGTTTCCACTGAAGATTGTATTTGCAGAAAAAGAGACAGTCCAAAAAATTTTGCAAAGAATTAGAAAGTCATGGAGAAGTGGTATTTGAAGTAAGGCATAGAAAGTTTGGTAATATAAATGTTATATTTCATTTTTCTACCTTTCTCCTCATGACACCAATGCAATATAAGATTGTATGTACATGTATATACACAATATATCAAAAGATACATATATATGTATCTTTTTACATGAACATCATAAATAGAAAAACAACGTTGTTTTCATGTTAATGACCACAATGCCTTCATCAAAATAGCAAATATCTTTCATGTTATATTCTTAGGCTTGTAGGAAATTGAGTTTACACATATGCAGCTTCTCTCTCTCTCTTTTTTTTTTTACATTCAAAGTTCCCTTTGGTAGTTACTACTTTATACAAGTTGAATATATTATATATACACATAAGATAAAAGAAAACTTCAGTCAAGATTTTTTATTTTTTAGCATCTTCTCTGACCACAACAAGAGTAATGAAATCAATTCTGGGAGGAATTTCAGTGCTAAAGTCTCCAATATAATATGCTTTCTGAGATCAATAGAAGCTATCCTTCACTTGTTCTCATTTTCTATTTCACTTTGTACCTCTTGGCTGTTGCTGAACTGAACCCTGAGTGTCAATCTGGAAATCTGTTTTTCATTTTTGAGTGTTCTGGTATAAGAGCAGTTAATGTTGGGGAGAAAAATACCTGTTCCATTGAATGCAGATGGTCAGTTCACTGCTGTTAATACTCAGAACAGTTTTTCTGAAATATTATTCTAAAACGTATTTTATTGAACTGACTTTTTAAAATTGACTATTTTTTAAGAGCAGTTTTAGGGTTACAGCAAAACTGAGGGGAAGGTACAGAGATTTCCCACATACTCCCAGCTCCCACACATGCATCACCTCCCCCATTATCAACATCTGCCATGAGAGTGGTACATCTGTTAAAATGGATGAACCTACATTGATACATCATAATCATCCAAAGTGCATAGTTTACATTGTGGTTCACTCTTAGAGTTGTACATTCTATGGGTTTGGAAAAATGTGTAATGACATGTATCCATCATTATAGTATCATACAGAGTATTTTCACTGCCCTAAAAATCTCCTGTGCATCCCCATCCCTCTCCCCAAACCCTGGCAACCACTTATCTTTTAATGTCTCTATAGTTTTGCCTTTTCTAGAATGCCATATGATTGGAATCATACACTATGTAGCCTTTTCAGATTGTCTTTTTTTTCACTACTAATATGCATTTTAGGATCTTCCATGTCTTTTCATGGCTTGATAGCTTTTATTGCACTGAATAATATTCCACTGTCTTGATGTACCACATTTTATGTATCTATTCACCTACTGAAGGACATCTTGGTTGTTTCCAAGTTTTGGCAGTTATAAAGTTGATATAAACATCATGTGCATGTTTTTGTGTGGACATAAGTTTTCAACTCCTTTGGGTGAATACCAAGGAGTGCCACTGCTGAAATTGTATGATAAGAGAATGTATCGTTTTGTCGGAAACCACTAAAATGTTTTTCAGAGTGGTTGTAACATTTTGCATTCCCACCAGCAATGCATAAGAGGGTCTGTTACTCTACCATTTGGCTAGCATTTGGTGTGGTCAGTGTTCCAGATTTTGGTCAAGGATGGCCAGTATGTGATGGTATTTCATTGTTTTAATTTGCATTTCCCTGATGAAATATAAAGTGAAGCATTTTTTCATTTCCTTATTTGCCATCTGCATATCTTCTCCATCTGCATATCTTCTTTTCTGAGGTGAATGTTAAGGTCTTTGGTTCTTTTTTTAATTAGGTTGGTTGTTTTCATATTGTTGATTTTTAAAAGTTCTTTGTATATTTTGGATAGCAGTCCTTTATCAGATGTGTATTTTATAAATATTTTCTCCAAGTCTCTGGCTTGTTTTCTCATTATCTTGACATTGTTTTGCAAAGCATATGTTAATAGTTATAGTTAAGCTAGCTTATCAATTATTTCTTTCATGGTTTGTCCCTTCAGTGATACATCTCAAAAGGCATCACCATATCCAAGGTCATCTAGGTTTCTCCTATGTTATCTTCCAGAAGTTTAGTAGTTTTGCCTTTTACATTTAGATCTGTGATCCATTTAGAGTTAATTGTGAAGGTGTAAGGTCTGTGTCTAGATTCTTTTTTTTTTTTTTTTTTTGCATGTGGATATCCAGTTGTTTCAGCCCCATTTGTTGAAAAGGCTATTTTTGTCCCCCCGCCCCCCTTTTTTTTTTTTTTGCCTTTGTTCCTTTGTCAAAGATCAGAATTCCTAATCCTTTTTATAGGAGAATTGCATTCAAAACTAGGATATCTCAGGTCTGGGTATGCTCATTGCTACTGGGTTGTCAGGCCCACTAGGCATACATATCTAGGAATATTCATATATATGTATATACGTATATGAATACACACACATTTCTTTCTTGAATTATTTCTGTATATATACCTCTATTTCTCTATCTATACAATATATTTATATATATATATATATTTTTTTTTTTTTTTCCATACTGATGTCTCCAACTCTAATCCCATACCACAGGTTTCATTTTAGCCTTCCCCTCTTGCTTATTTATGACTTCCCTCTCTGACAGTGACACATTTAGCTCCCACCTTCCATCACCCATTAACTTGTTTGTTCATTTTCAGTATACCTATAAAGCAGGTTCAGAATTGCTAACTCAAACCCCTGTGACAAATTTATCAGTTAGACTACAGTGCTTTGTACCATTTCTTTTGTCTTCACTTTTACAATTTCCCATCAAAACACCATTTTCAAAAGTTACTTAGGTCAAATCCTTTTTCTTCCCCACTGGTTTTCAGCTTTTTTTGCATGAACAACTCCATCTATCACAAAGCATTTTCTTTAATTATGAGAAAGCTTGCATCTGATTACTTCAAACAATAACACATTGTGAAAAATATATTAAACAAGAGGGCTTCAATATCATTTCTCTATTTTCCAGGTGAGAAGTAAGTAATTTTCATCAAAGCACATACTTTCAACCAGAACAGATGGTGCCACGTGGTTCAGGTAGTGACTAATTTTCACACTGTAGGGAACTGGTGACAGTCATAGTTAAGTATGGCTAAGCTACGTGAGTATGTCCTGATTCAGTATGTATGTTCTTTTTCCCGCAGCGTGTGATTATCAATCATTCACTTCTATTTTTCTATCATCTGATTCCAAACTGCATTGGAAGAGTTAGTACCATATACTAGGATTTTTATTCTGTTGCATGCAATATTATTTTCTTTAAGAACTTCCTCAGTTGTCATTTTACATCGTGTCATACTGATGTACAATTGATTGATTATTACATAATGATATAATTCTATCTATCTCTTTTCCTAGTGTTATAATCTTCTTATTTCACAATTATAAAACTAAATTATCTATGAAGTGCAGTGTTAGGTTCCATTAGTTTTCTACTGCTGTGCAACAAATTACTACAAATTTAGTAGCTTATATTTAGAACACCTATACACTTTCTTACAGCTTCTGTGAAGCAGGTCTTTTTCTTAGGGTTTCACAGGGCTGCAATGAAGTTGTCATCTGGGCTACATGCTCATCTGGAGACTCAACAAGGGAAGCACTCACTTCCAAACTCATATAGGGAGTTGGCTGAATTTATTTCCTTGTGGCTGTATGAATGAGGGTCCTTATTTTTTATTGGCTGTTGACCCGAGGTTACTCTCAGATCCTAGAGACAAACCCCACACTGCCCTACACCATGGCCCTCTCCACAGGCAGTTTCCTTCTTCAAGACCAGCTGGAGGATCCCTTCCTCCAGGCTGCTATGACTGAGCCTTATATAATGTAAAATAATCATGGGCTTGACATCTACACATTTGCCATATTCTATTGTTGAGAAGAAACAACAGTAGGCTCTGTTCCTAATCAAGGTCACTTGGGCAAAGGGTGACTCATGGGGAAATCAACTTAGGGTGTGTCTACCTCATAGGTGTTGCAGATGTTAAGGTAAATATATTGGGCTGGCCAAAATGTTCATTCGTTTTTTTCTACTAGGTGGCTCTAGTAGCACTTAGTTGTCTTTAACTTCATTCAAAACAATTTTGTTAGATTGTATGTGATAGCTGTCATATCGGTGTGCATTTAAAAAAAGACTTATCAAAATTGGTAAATTTTTGTGTAACCATTTTAATATTGAAAATGGAAGAAAAAAGCATTATTTTTGGCATATTATGTTTTATTATTTCAAGAAAGGTAAAAACGCAACCGAAATGCAAAAAAAGATTTGTGCAGTGTACGGAGGAGGTGCTGTAACTGATCAAACATGTCAAAAGTGGTTTGCAAAGTTTAGTGCTAGAGATTTCTCATTGCATGATGCTCCACAGTTGGGTAGACCAGTTGAAGTTGACAGCGATCAAATTGAGACATTAATTGAGAACAATCAACGTTATACCACACAGGAGATAGCCGACATACCCAAAATATCTAAATCAAGTGTTGAAAATCATTTGCGCCAGCTTCGTTATGGTCACTGCTTTGATGTTTGGGTTCCACATAAGTTAAGTGAAAAAAAACCTTCTTGACCGTATTTCCACATGCGATTCTCTACTTAAACGTAATAAACACGTTCCGTTTTTTAAAACAAATTTTGATGGGTGAGGAAAAGTGAGTACTGTACAACAATCTGGAATGGAAGAGACTGTGGGGCAAGCGAAATGAACCACCACCAACCAAACCAAAGGCTGGTCTTCATCCAAAGAAGGTGATGTGTATATGGTGGGATTGGAAGGGAGTCCTCTATTATGAGCTCCTTCTGGAAAACCAAAAGATTAATTCCAACAAGTACTGCTTCCAATTAGACCAAATGAAAGCACACTCGACAAAAAGTGCCCGGAATTAGTCAACAGAAAACATAATCTTCCATCAGGATAACACAAGACCGCATGTTTCTTTGATGACCAGGCAAAAACTATTACAGCTTGGCTGGGAAGTTCTGATTCATCTGCCGTATACAGCAGACATTAAACCTTCGGATTTCCATTTATTTCAGTCTTTACAAAATTCTCTTAATGGAAAAAATTTCAGTTCCCTGGAAGACTGTAAAAGGCACCTGGAACAGTTCTTTGCTCAAAAAGATAAAAAGTTTTGGGAAGATGGAATTATGAAGTTGCCGGAAAAATGGCAGAATGTAGTGGAACAAAAGGGTGAATACATTGTTCAATAAAGTTCTTGGTAAAAATGAAAAATATGTCTTTTATTTTTACTTAAAAACTGAAGGCACTATTTGGCCAACCCAGTACAATATATATTTCCTCTACTTATAAGTTTTCTATCTAGTGTGGCAGCAGATAACAACAAAGTAAACAGGACATAAATTAATTACAAATATCAGTGTGTTATAAAGCAGAAATAGACTGCTAAGAAAGAGATTAATGTAGAGAAAATCTATTTCAGATGGACTAGTATGCAATGGCATTTGGAGGCCAGACATCTTTCTAAAACCAAGACCTAAAGTATGAGAAAAAACTGGCCATGATATAAACAAGGAAGGGGGAAGGGACAGACTCTTTCAAACAGAGGAAATACTGTGATCTTAGAAGTAGGGAAAAAAAAGTGACTTGCTTGAAAAGCTGCAATAAGGAAGGTGCAGTATAATTATAATGAAAAAAGGGTCATGGGTATGTAGAGAGTGTTCATAGATTTTTAGGCCAAAAAAGGAACTTATGTTCTATTTTAAGAGCAATGAGTGTTAGTGTGAGGAAAAAGTGGTATGACCTGATTCATAATTGACTAATCTTCCTCTGTTAAATAAGAAACAATTGAAGACTGGATGGAGGATGGCCAACTAGAAGGTTATTGCATTATCACAGGCTAAAAATGGTTGAGGCTTGGCCAAGAGTAGTGACAGAGGACACAAGTGAGGTGAACGGAGTCAAAATATATTCTTGAAGTAGAATATATAGATTTGGTCTTAATATTGAGATTTTACTTACAGCTAAATAAAATATTGAATGCATATGTCTGGACTTCAGAAGAGATAGCAAATGATATTTAAAGCCATGAAAAATGTTAATATCGCTTAGGGAAATTTTTATGTAAAGAAGTGGGCCTAGTATCTAATATTAAACGCTTAGAGGATTAAGAGTATATAGCAGTTGAATATGAATAACAATGACTAGTGAGTTTGGAAGAGAAAAAAAGAAAATATGGAATCATGAAAGATAAGAGAAGGTCAGTTTTCCCACTGAAGGAAGGAACCACCTGCGCCTGCTTCAGCCCGAAGCTGCATAACATGAAGACAGACAATGCACGATATGAAAGCTGTTAGTAACACTGATAAGAGCAGAAAGGGAAGTGGAAAGCTGGTATCAAGAACTAAATATTAGCAGAAGGCATATTCAAGTTGATTGACAAGTGAATTGGACGTGAAGATTTGAAGATCATGTAAGATGTCTGATATGAAGAAAAGCAAATAGAAGTAAACTTAAAGAGAAATGTAGAACATGTAAAAAGGTGTTCATGTGAAATAAAATAAGTAGAACACTTAACATTGCCTGAGCCATATTAGTGGCTTAAAAATGTGAGATCCTTTCTTGTCTTTAACAGACCTTGGTATAAAGTGCTTCTAACCAAAGGACTGGAATGTTTTCTCTCTTTGTGGTGGAAGATTTTAGTGGATAAAAGTCTAGATTGAATGCTACTGGAAACAAACCTCTTCTACCCAGATAATCACTTTACATCGCTCCCCATGTCATACTAGCGAAAACCACATGCCTAATCACTGCAATGTTGTAGTAGTTTAACAATTTCAAAACTACACATGCTATTGAGAACTGACAAAGAGATGATACTAAAAAGATATCTTCCAATGATAACTTCCTTGATATCTTACCTCTGTCTTTTACCTATATTACGTTTATTTCTTTATTCACACATGCAGTATGAGGAGACATTCCTCTAAGCCCAAAAGTTCTACTTTCAACTCTGCCTTGCACTAACTCTAATCCTGGGAAAATCAATTACATTCTCTGGACCTCAGTGTACTTATATGAAAGTTGTAGGGTATGATGTGATTTTTTTAAGGTTCTTTCCAAGTTTTCAAATGCTATGATTTTACTTTCTGAAATGCCTCCTTCTGGTAGAAACACTTTTAAAGAAGGAAAATAGAAGAAGCATCCTTTTTCACTGCTTTCTATGACATTATTATATGTAAGAAAAAACATTTACCTTAAATAAAAAATAAATTGTGATGTCATCAAGAAAGTAAATCTAACTGTATTTTAAATTGGAGATTGTGGCTCTGCACTATTTCAGTATGGCTCAGAATGGATTTTTCTTAGCCTACCACTTATTCAAAATCTGCAAATTTTCACTCTGGATTTAACAAAGACACATTCCTTGAACCTTACAAAACACACTAAAACAATGCAAGCAGTCTTACAAGAAGGCAAACTGAATACATTTGATCAGAACTTTGTTTCCCTTCCAATGAAATCAATATTTCATTCTTTACTATCATTTTAATTATCATTAATCTCTCTCATTTTAGCTGGCAAATTACTTTAAGAAAGAAACTAATTTCTATGAACCCAGTGAGCATTCAAGTCTTTTAACAGATAAATGTTTAAATGGATAGGTAAAAAGATGGAAGAATGTATATAGCGACAACAGAAACATCTGAGGCTGCTGAGTTAATACAGCACCTAATGCATTTACTTAGGTTTCTTACAAATTAATATGATTTGTGTACACATTCAATGAAAGGAATTTATTTCTCAAGTCAATTCTTATATGCCAATCTATTTGGATTACATAAGCCATTCTATATTAGAATAATTACCATGATTTAACCACTCTTTAATAGAAGATAAAGTTGACAGTACCTAATGTAAATTTCTAACATGATGCATACAATTTTACAAAATAAAAACATATGGTTTTATATAAAAACATTTTCTCTGGATCAGACTCTAAAGTCTGAAATGCTATTATTTTGTTCATTTTAAAATTTACAGTGAATGAGAGAAAATTAAATAGTCACTGTTCATGTATCACCAACATAAAATTAACTAAATGAAAACTACATCTACTCTATTGATTCTGAATGCCATTGTTACCAATAGAAACAACTTTAAAATCAGAAATTAAGTAAACAATGAAAACTGAGGAAACCATCAATTAGCAACTCAAACTGCCAGAATCAATACAATGGGAATAATTTATAAGTTTTAAATTTATATATTGTCTTTAAAATATATGTATATGTAGACTATGTATACTATCTCAAAGGAAGGATAAATATTTTTAAATTTAATCAGGTAAGGGCTAAAAACATATCACACTATTATAAGCATAATTTACTTGAATGCACCAATTAATTTAATTTATCATATTAATTAAGTTATCTAAATCTGTCATATTAATTTGGTAAAGGTCTGATATTCATTGTGTTAAATGCATAAGTCTAGTTAGAAGATATTTGACTAAAGTTTGGCTAAAATTTGGTATTTAATTACATATTTTCCACAATACATAGCACTAGTTTAAAATATTTAGTTTTGGTTGAGAGGATGTATAATCTTTTAGATGTTAAATAGAATATATCTACTTTTGAATTTGATATGCTGTAAACCCAAGTAGTAAAAACAAAATGCAATAGCCAAAACAATTAAAAAGAAATTGGAAATACCAATTAAAAAAATTTTGTGATGGTCTTAGCTCTTTATATTTAACCTAACACATATAATAAATTATCTTACATACATCATTTTTGTACAGTCCATGTACATAACTTATCTACAGAGAATTAAATAGCTTTTTGAGCTAAAAATAACCATAAAAAAATGCATCATTTAAGTATTTATGGTGTGCTTATCCAATAGAAATTTTATTTTACATCAATTATTATTAATGGAAGTTCTCTGAGGATTCATAGTAAAAGGAGAAATATCTTTAAAATCACATTTTAAAAATTATCTATTATTTGTAAGAAATTCATCTATGTGGTTCCATGAACAAGCAGTGAGTCATATAACAGCTGTGTTGCCTGCCATTTAAATGGGTACTATCTTTTAAAGTCTGGAATCATTGTATTTCTTTTAAAAAAATCTTCAAATTAGTTATATCTACCAACACCTAAGTTGAATAGAATAAGTTAGAAAGACCACTAGAGTTAATACTAGGATTGCTAGAAGGATAGCGTATTGTTTTGCATTGTTTTGTAAGGGGGAGAAAAGATAAATTGTTCATAAACAGTTAATAAATACGAAATTCCTTCATAGAATTTCTGTTTCCTCTCAGCGTTCCTTCTCTCCCATTTCTGAATATTCGTAATATTAAAGTAAACTTGTTTTTATTGTACTCAGTGCCTTCTGTTACTTTTCTATTTATTCATATACTTGATTTATGTATTATGATAGATTGTGAATACTTTGAATTATACTTCTTTGAATCTTTAGGACTCTCAAAATAGTTCCTTATATATTTGACTCTCAAATTATTGGAAAAAATTTGAATGCTTAGGAAATTTTTATTAAATCAACATTATTATTTTGTTGTATCACATTTGAATGAATGGACACATTCAGAAAGAAAGAACTCTAAGAGAGATGTAACTTGAAATAGGACTTACATTCTGTTCCCAAATCTACATGCAGCAATGTGTTCTTAATCAAATTTGGGGGGCTTACAGCAAGACAAAGACTCTGTAACAGACCCAGGAGGCAAAATAAGCTGTTCCACAAGATAGCCTTTATGACCCACAAATGTCATGCTCCTTAAAGTGTCTGGGATATACAAAGATACTCTGTGGAACTGCTGGCCATTCCTATAGGAGAATCACAGTGAAAAGCCGATGTTCGTGGTAAAAAGTTATACTGTCTTCTGCAAATAGCTAGTTTCCTTCTGAGAAACAGATCTTGATTGATTGGCTCAGGAATCTGAAACAGATTCAAGATGTGACCAAAACACCTTGTAATTTATGCTGCCTATCATGATCCACTGAGCTGTGCAGGCATATGCCCAGCAGCACCTTATCCTTAAGTAGAACAGGGATAGCCAAGCTCAGACTCTGGTGGGTTTTGTATGCACAAGAAAGTTGCAGGAGTTAGTGACTCAGACTCTGATAGTGCAAATTCCTACTGCAATGCCACCTTTTCTTCAATTTAAATTGCCAGCCCTTGGTATTTGCTTTTAACTGGTTGGCTAAGGAAGAAAACACTTAGGTCTGAGTTATAGATAATTCTGCAAAATATGATGGCACTAGCCAAAAGTGGATAGACTGCAGCATTATGTTTCTATTTCTAGTGCCCCCCCAAATAAATTAGTGGGTAATAAAAGTCATCCTAGTGGGCAGAATTTTGATCAGCAGATAAGACTATCCACTTTGTCAATGTGGAAATGGCCAGTGTTAGGGATATATAATACAAAATATCCAATAATTGGATGGTCAAGGACAAAGAAAAAGAAAACTGGACGATTGATGATAAAAGTGTTTGACAAAGAGGAATGTGGATGGACCCCTGGAAGGCGCACATAGTTGAGGCTTTGTGTCCTGTATAAATACTCATCATAGGAATTCACTAAAGAGAAGAGTGTTAATAATAGCGTGGACATCTTGTCCATTTACCACCCAGTCTCCTTCATCAAGACTGCCATGTCTGGTCAATGTGCTCCTATGAAAATCAGTCAGGGTGGCACGGGTAAAGGTTATGTAGAGCCTATGATATAAACCCTCAACACAACTGATTTGGTTTCAGAAGTGTTAAGTACCCAAAGCACCAATAGAAGAAGCCTTTACTGAACCATTAATATTGTACCATTATTCGGGCAAACAGCTGGTAGGCTGATTACAGTGGAACATCTTCATCAAGGAGAAGGCATCAGTGGATCCTCAATTTAATAAACAGTAACTCAGGGTATGAATTTGCCTTCCTCTCATGCAATGATTTTTCCTCCTCATCCTCAGTGAATTACTTGAATGCCTTATCCACGACCATAGTAAGGTAAACTATATTTCTTCTTATTAAATAATTCATTTTATAGCAACAAAGTGCATCAAAAAAAGTATAGCAAATGGAATTTTTTATCTTACCATGTACCTCATTAACCCAAAGCAGTTGGCTTGATAAAATGCTGAAATCGCTTACTAGGAGTTTATTATGGTTAGGGCATTGTCTTATAGGAAGTGGTCTTATTTCATGCTGTTTCATCTAAGCCAAAATATACTGGTTCAGAAGACAGCAGGATTCATTGGAACTAATTTTTTTTTTCACTATTATATCAAATTTCCACAAGTTTGAGTTTTGAAAAATAGTTCCCTTGAACTGAAAGTTAAGATGGCCACCTGGCCATTTAAGTCTTTTCATACTATTGAAACACCAGGTAAAGAAGATAACTTCTGGTGTAATTGATCTTGATTATCAAGGAAACATCTGGTTGTTGCTACCTAAGATAAGAAGGAGGTCCATGTGTAATCCATAGAATTTTCTGGGGGTTTCTCTTAAAACTTTCATTTCAATAGTAAACATTATAGAAAGCCTATCACAACTGGATGGAGCAAGGGTCACTAAGCTTTCAAATTCTTTACCCCACCAGGAGAATAACCTCAACTAGCTGAAGTGCTGGCCAAGGGAAAATGTACGTGGGGTGATTAGTGGCAAAGGGATTTGTGAATATCTGTTAAGGTCTCAAGATAAGTTACAGAAACAAGCATTTAAGTAGATAAGTGTATTTTTTCTTGATTGCTAATTTTATATTTCTATACTTCTTTTATATTTCTATATTTCTTTTTCTGCCCATTTCCTTTCCCCTATTATTTTCTACTAAGAATATTTGTTGTGTTTAAATTTGGCATGTCATTTCTAGGTTATAGATTTTCTAAGTAATAATTCTCATCCTTTTATAAAATACAAAAAATACATAATAGGAAAAAATTCCCACGTATGCCTCTATATCTCTGTGCCAGGTTAAGTTTTCAAGGACAATCTGATCTCAACATATCTTATTCTCTTCCCCCTCCCACTGATCCCATGATGTTGCATACACTTGTCTCTAAGACTGACAAAGATTTGACAATTGGAATTGCATTACTCTATTCCATAAAAAAAGCTTTTGATGTTTTACTACTGCCTATCACATACAACTCACTATTGCTTATCATAGCTGAAATGTGCTCAGCTTGGCCCCAGTCTCCCTTTCTAGCTTTATTCTCATCACACATCTTCTCACTATTTACGGTAACATCATAGAAATACCGTTTATCATGCCAGCACACCATGTGCTGTCATTCTCTGGCCCATGTTCACATCCTCTCACTCCCCGCACTACCAGTTATCACCAAATCCATACTTTCACTCATGAAATCCATGATATGAACTCCAGACCAGCTGTTATCTCTCAAAGGGGAACTACCTGATCTCTTCAACAAAATAAATCACTCCTTCCTTTGTTCTCCCGTAGCACATTTATTTCTGTAGAGTACTAATTGTAAAAAGATAGTGACTGAGAAGATGAACACACATCTGCATCAGGGATTCACCTTCATTCACTATTGTATTCTCATTGTTTGACACATATGTAACATAGGCCGCCTGAATTAGTGAACTAATTTATAATTATATGCAGTATCATAGCATGATTAGTAGTCTAAGTATAGGTAAATACCACAACAGTAGAGTAAAGTTAGTGATTAGGATGGTGAGACCTTGTGCAAATTACATAATCTGCATAACCCTCAATTTTCCTAACTGTAAAATGATTATAATAACTGAAACTACTTCATCAATTTGTAGTGAAGATGAAGTGAGAAAATCTGCACATAATTCTGAGCAATGATCCTTCTATATACTATAATTTTTCAGTAAATATCAGCTATAAAGATAATTACTATAATGGCCAGGTCTATCAGCAGTATGTTATTGTGATTAAGTACACATATCATGGAACCTCCTGTCTGGATGAAAGCCCCACCTCGTCCTTTACTAGCTGAATAACCTTGGGCAAGTCAGTTACTCAGATCTTCAAGCTTTGTGAAAAAGCAAGCTTTGTGACAATTAACACACACAAGATGCTTAAATAGTATCTGAAAACAATAGATGTTAAATGATTAGCTCTTATGACAATAGAATAGATTAAGAAATGGGGTATAGTATAATCCACTACCACAGCCTGCTTAAAAGATTTTTAAAGTTAGATGATGGCACATTTTCTAATTTGAACTAAATATTAACAATTAAAAGTATGCATTTATTTCATGAATAACTCCATTATACTAGTTAGAATTTAAATTTTAAAACATAATCACCTTTCAATCTATTAATATTTCATTAGACCCTGAATTAAAGGAAAACATGGAGGTAACATACATAAGTAACAACCAGAAGCATTTTCCCCAAGGTGATGCTTATAGTGTAGAAATTCATACAAACACAAATTCTCTGATCATGATGTTGATTATACATTGAATTTTCTGCAGATAGTGCATTAGATACACTCGTTATAAAGGCAGTCAGCCCATATTTATTCAACATCACAAACAAAAAAATGTTGAACTGACAGCTTCTTGACTGTTTCCCAGGTACATCAGTCAGTAATAACACGACCACTCTAAGCAAAGTCTTTAAGGGGTATCTATCAATTCCTTTAATTTGATCTTTCTCTTTGTAGAAGATTTGCATAAAATCTTTTGAGGGCACACTCCCTAAGGCAGGTGAATTTGTTACATTAAAAAAGGCTCTAATATTGTTACAGTTAAAGCATAAGACTCTGTTATTCATGCCTAAAAAGCAAGCAAATAACAAACAGAAGAAACAAGAGCGAGATTTCAGGTATGGAGAATTTAATAGCTCACATATCCCTCCATGATTTCCTCCAGGGTTAGTTCTATACTTGAATTTAGTGATAAGGATTCCAACATACTAACATACCAGTTATAAATTAGCACTACCGCTGTGGATGGCTGTTGAGAATTCAACAGAGTTGTCATTGATTGAAGTCCCTGAACAGTAAGGACTACACTAAAGAGTAAGTGCATTAAGGCTCATTATTAAACATTTAGCTAATAATATCATTTATTAACACAATAGTGCAAAGACTAATTAGTCCTCTTGATAACTTTAGGGGATAGCCTCCACTTCAAACGTGAGATACTTGCGAGATTATTAAGGCAACTGATACATACAATATCCATTTCGGGGACATAATTAGTGGCATCTGAACCATAACTACTATTATTTCTTATGTGACAAGCACCAAATAGGAACAATCACTATGAAACAAATAGGCTATTTTTTTTTCCAGATTAGGACCTAAACGATCAAAATTAAATGCTCATTTCTATTGTTCTTTTACTTTCCATGTTTGAAAAAATTAATTTAAAATTTATGCTTTATTGTGTGACAATTAGAGTCTTTATATCTCAGAAGCAATGGCAACAAGAAGTTACATCTGTTGCTGGGAGGCCTGCGAAAGCCATGCATAATTAAAGCTGCTAAGATCAACAGGGGGTTTTACACTCTATAAACCAATTTTATATTCAGTTTTATTTGCCAGTGTGAATGTGTGTTTTAATATCTAGCTATAACATCCCTGTTTCTAATATGTCTATCTTTCAAAATGTGAAAAGTGAAGTCCAGCAGCATTAGGAACATTTGAGATGACACAGAAACAGACATCACTTCTGACCTGGAGGAGTGTTGTAGCTGAGTACCAAGGCATCTGAGGACATATTGTGTAATTCACCCTAAGGGTCATTTTCTCTGGTACTTGCACAGCATATAACCTCTGCTTCAAATGAGGGAGGTGAATTATGTGCAGCATGGGTAGGAAGGATAGGAGGATGGAAAATGGCATGTCTGTCATCTAATCTGGCTTGATCTCCAACAGCTCAGGAGAGATGTCAAAAATGACTTCAGTATATATAGCTTTGGAAAAGGAAGGACACTATGGAAGAAATAAGTCAACTGAAAAAAGTCACTATAAACTGATCATTTTCCTTTCTTTTTACTAAAATATCTGTTCTCTTAATCTTTGCACACTCTCCAAATCATGAGCTTTTGCATGTGGTGTCCACGCAGAAACTCATTTCATAACCACTAACTGATACCAGAAAGCTGTAGAGAATAACACAGTTGTTTCATAAATAACTTTATTTTTTAAACTTTTTACTTTGAAAAACTATAGACTCACAGGAACTCACAGCTATAGCCTCATCTCCTCTGTGTATCTTTTCCCTGGCTCCTCTCCCCAAGGCCCCTAGGCACTTCTGGTTTGGTGCTGCCTCATTTGAATTGATTTTTGCTCGAATAAACTCTTAAAGGTTTTCATATGCCTCAGTTTATCTTTCAACACTACTCTCACACACAAAAACGATTGTTTTCCAACATTTATTTGTAAATTATTTTTTAAATTTATAATGCATTTTTATATTGCAGTTTTTCAGTTTCCTCTGTCAAAGTGTATTTAATAGATAATGATTCCTAAGTGATTCACATTACAACAAAACAGTGGGTGAACACTGTTGCAAAACAGGTAATTAAGCAGAAAAATCACAAGTCAACACAAAGAAAGTAATCATAATAAATGAATGCTGATAATCCAAAGAAAGAAAGCATAATTAGACAAAGTGACTTTGGTGAAATTTCTGATAATTATCTTACATCCTTTCAAGTAATGTAGATATTGAGGATCCTGGATTTTTACTATGCCTCATTTTTCTTTTCATTTAATTTTTTATATTTGATACAATATACTGTATTATTCTATAATGTATATGTCATAATTAAGGACTTTTAGCTTAATTTTTATCGTGAAGGAAAAGTTTGAGAAGGAATCCTTTGACTGAGATGAATAGAAAAGGGAGGAATACATGATGAATATTAAGATACGTGTATTATCTCAAGAAGAAAAAAAATATAAGATTCTGAGGCAACATTAATCAAGGTGTACACAGCAGAGAATTGTTTTTCAAGCAAATGTTTACTGAAAATGATAAGATTTTTTTCTGAAATAATTTGTTTCATCAACAGAGTGATTACTCATTAATTCATTCAACACACGTAAAGTAATATACTGCAGTTTTTAGCATCTGCTTTGTCTTTAAGGCACTGATCAGATGAAGTACCTTTAGTACAAAATGAAAGAAAAATTAAATATGTACACAATACATCCAAAACATGAACGTACACAAATATCTTTTAGAAAAGCAAAAGCAAATTAGTATATTTTAAAGGAGCAAGATATTAAATTGGGCTTGACGTGAATAAAGAAAGCCACCTTTTAGAAGCTAATATATAATTCAGACTTAAAATAGAATGCCAGTAAACAATAGGTATAGATCAATGTACAGGGAACATAGAATTAATTTAGGACAACAGAAGGAAATAGAAAAGATAGGTCAAAATTTTATTGTGAAGGATTCTTAATTCTAAACTGATTATTATGGGTGTTTTTATTTTTATTTTTTTTTAACTTTCTATTTTATACTGGAGTATAGCCAATTAACAATGCGATAGTTTCAGGTGCACAGCAAAGCTACTCAGCCATACACATACATGTGTACATTTTCTCCCAGACTGCCCTCAATTATGGCTATCTTTAGATGAGCACTGGATAGTAAGTTATACATTTTCAATTGGGGGTAACATTACTAGAGTCAGATCAGCCGTGTGTAAAATGGATTTGCAAGAATTGAGGTAGTGATGATTTCTGCAGATATAAGCACTAGAACCAGAAGCATGGCTTAGCAAATGGAAAGAAGAGATTGAGTGAGAAACAAGGAGGTATATACATGTGTATGATTTCCAAAGAAGAGGATCAGTCAAAATTGACTTTAGTCTCTGGTCCAAGGAGCTTAGAAGATCTTGTCACTGAAAAATATTAAAACCTACAAAAGGAGTTAGGTTAGGTGAAACAAAGAAATGAGTTCAGTTTAGATGTTTAGAGTTTAAAGGGCTTATGATAATTACAGTTGAGTATCCAGAGGGAGAGATGCGGACAGATGCAGAGTTGTTGTAACTAGGAATTTTCACGAAGAATGAGGATTCATTTAATCTATTTCAAATTGTGTGTCTTCACTATAAAAATACACATCCAAACAAACAACTAAGAAAATTCCAACAAAGAGGACTTTACAGAACAATTACCAGAAGCCTTTGTAGACTCAAGGCAGCTGTGGGGACTTCAAAAAGAGTAGTCCCCGTGCAATCTTGTCCAATCAGCTGTGTCTACAGGGAAGAGTGTGCTGTATTTCTCTGAACATGAACTCCTAGGACTTTCACCCTGAGGGATTCTCTGGGGAGGATAGTAGACCATAGAGTGAGCTGCACAAGTTAATGGGCTGTGGTAGAGAGGATTCTATGTGATTGGCAAATCTTTTTCATTTTCATCCTGGGTACACAGCTCAGCTATATTTTCCTGCCTCCTCTGCAGTGAGGTAGGGTTCTGTGATTAAGTTCAGAGCAATGGAATTTGCATTGTAGAAATGTTTGCCACTTCCAGTCCTGATGCCTTAAACATCCTGCATGGTCCTCCTTAATTTCTCTCCTCTCCATCTGTTGGCAGGGTGATGCCAGGGAAATTATAAAGTCACATGTTGAAGATGGCATGAAAAGAGTCTTTATCCCTGAATCATTACTTGGGTTAAAGCCAATGGGCCTCAGTGAGTGAAAAATGAACTTTTACTCTACAAAGTTCCTGAAATTTGGGGGATTACTATACCACATATTATTAATTACCCTGACATTTATACAATGGCATATATAGTACAGTTTTTTTTCCAAACTTCAATTACTTAAGGAAACATTTTAGGAAAATGTTACTTATCTTAAAGAGGAAAGTTTGTTTTGATGAAACTAGTTAAAGTCTTTGTTTTTTAAAAAATATTATACAATTATAAAACAAATGTATAAAACTCTACAATAAAATTCTGATGTACATGAATTTAATGTGCCTATGATATTGGCCTCAGATTTAGAATGACTTGTCTCTCTGGAACCCAGCTGATGTGATGCTTTTAATCACATTGAGAAAGAAATATCAGAGGACTAAACTTTAGAACTCTTACAAAGGGTTTTTCTGGTTCTCATATCATGCCTGATTCTTACTGGTTCTGCACACAGCACTCTATCTGAACCTGGAAACTTACATATTCTCCTTGGCTGGGATCTGAATTATTCCCACAATTCAGGGAACAAGCGTTGCCACAACTGAGCTTCTGCATTATATTGTGCCTGTCTGCTTAAGGCCAAATACAGAAGGTTTCCTTTTATTGTTATTATTTTTCTTGCCAGGTCAAACAACAGAGATGATGAAGAAACTCCCCCAAACCTGAACTCTATTATGCCTTGGACAGATATGTCAAAAGATCACTGAGGTTCTCTGATCTCAGTTTAAGAAATCTTGATCTAATATGGTAAGAGTCCTTAAAAAGAATAATAAAAAATCAAGAAGATCTTCTGTTGACTTTCCTGGTGGTCCAGTGGTTAAGACTCCTTGCTTCCACTGCAAGGCGTATGGGTTCGACCCCTGGTCAAGGAACTAATCCCATGTTTGGATGCTACATCTGGTATGTTTTTAATTTGTTGTCTTTATGGGCTATTGTTTGGATTTTAACTGTATTGTGACACAATTTACATTCCATAGGATTCTTCCATTTTAAGTGTACAGTTCAAAGATATTTAGTGAATTTACTAAGTTGTACAGCCATCATTATAATCCAGTTGCAGAAAATTTCATTACCCCAGTAAGACCCCTAAAGCCCACTTAACAGATATACTTTTGATCCTATAAAAATCGTTTTTCTCCTTACCACAATTTTGCTTTGACTTAGGGTAAAAAGAGAAAAATATCATCAATTCATATTAAAGGTTTGAAAAGATTTGTCTGCTATATTTTACTGCAGACTTTTTTTTTTTTTTTTTTACTGAACTTCACTCACAAGGAGGCAAGTTTTATTTCTGACATATTTATTTCTTTGGATCATGTAAATGGTTAAGGCATATTTTAGTTTAGGTTCTCTCAAGGCAAAGCCTGATTTAAGGACCTTGTTGCCAATGTTCTTTGGATGATGACCACTCAAAGAAGGAAGTGAAAGTGGGAATGAGGGAAGGCTAGTGAAGGGCATGTTGTTGAGCTGGTCACCTCTGTGGCCACTGGGGTTTAGCACCACTAGGGACCCTCTGAGAAATCTGTATAATGTGCCTCAGGGTGATCTCTTTTAAAGATAGGACATTGGAGCATTTAGCCACTGATGACCCTTCCCTCTTTGTTGAGGGTTGTCCCCACAGTGGGTATTCACACGTGCATGAAGGCTGCCCTTCATCTGATTTGAGTTGACTCTCATGGCTTCAGAGAAAAGCCCTGAGACAGAAAAGTGGAAGATAAGGCATTTGAGGTGAGACTTGAGCAGCATGTTCAGAAACTGTCAATCAGGCTGCAAGCATTGTCATAGCAAGCTTCAAGGAGTCATCCCATCATCATAGGAACATCATCTTTTTTTCTTTTTTTGCATTTTTCTTTTTTTTCCTGTTTAAAAATTCTTTAAAAATTTTATTGGAGTATAATTGATTTAGAATGTTGTGTTAGTTTCAGGTGTACAGCAAAGTGAATCAATTATACATTTACATATATTCACTATTTTTTTAGATTCTTTTCCATATAGGCCATTACAGAGTACTGAGTAGAGTTCCCTGTACTATACAGCAGGTTCTTATTAGTTATCTATTTTATATATGTATGTATATGTCAGTCCCAATCTCCCAATTTTTCCCTCCCCCCTTTATCCCCTGGTAACCATAAGTTTGTTTTCTACATCCATGACTCTACTTCTGTTTTGTAAATAAGTTCATTTGTACCTTATTTTTTTAGATTCCACATATGAGCAATATCATATGATATTTGTCTTCCTGTGTCTGACTTCCTTCACTCAGTATGACAATCTCTAGGTCCATCCATGTTGCTGCAAATGGCATTATTCTGTTCTTTTTTATGGCTAATATTCCATTGTATATATGTACCACATCTTCTTTCTTTCTTTTTTTAAAATTTATTTATTTTTATTTATTTATGGCTGCGTTGGGTCTTCATTTCTGTGCGAAGGCTTTCTCTAGTTGTGGCAAGTGGGGGCCACTCTTCATCGCGGTGCGCGGGCCTCTCACTATCGCAGCCTCTCTTGTTGTGAAGCACAGGCTCCAGACGCGCAGGCTCAGTAATTGTGTACCACATCTTCTTTATCCACTCCTCTGATGATGGACATTTAGGTTGCTTCCATGTCCTGGCTGTTGTAAATAGTGCTGCAATGAACTTTGGGGTGCATGTATCTTTCCGAATTATGGTTTTCTCTGAATATATGCCCAGAGTGGGATTGCTGGATCATATGGTAGCTCTATTTTTAGTTTTTTAAGGAACCTCCATACTGTTTTCCATAGTGGCTGTACCAATTTACCTTCCCACCAACAGTGTAGGAGGGTTCCCTCTCTCCACATCCTCTCCAGCACTTATTGTTTGTAGACTTTTTGATGATGGCCATTCTGAGTGGTGTGAGGTGATACCTCATTGTAGTTTTGATTTGCATTCCTCTAATAATTAGTGATGTGAAGCATCTTTTCATGTGCTTTTTCACCCATATGTATGTCTTCTTTGGTGAAATGTCTACTTAGATCTTTCACTCATTTTTTAATTGGGTTGGTTGGTTTTTTTTTTTTTTTTTTTGATATTGAGCTGCATGAGCTGTTTGTATATTTTGGAGATTAATCCCTTGTCATCTGCTTCATTTGTAAATATTTTCTCCCATTCTTAGGGTTGTCTTTTTATTGTGTTTATGGTTTCCTTTGCTGTGCAAAAGCTTTTAAGTTTAATTAGGTCCCACTTGTTTATTTTTGTTTTGATTTTCAGTACTCTAGGAGGTGGATCAAAAAAGATCTTGCTGTGATTTATGTCAAAGAGTGTTCTGCCTATGTTTTACTCTAAGAATTTTATAGTATCCAGCCTTACATTTAGGTCTTTAATCCATTTTGAGTTTATTTACATTCAACATAATAAAGGCCATATATGACAAACCCACAGCAAACATCATTCTCAATGGTGAAAAACTGAAATCATTTCCTCTAAGATCAGGAACAAGACAAGGATGTCCACTCTCGCCACTATTATTCAACATAGTTTTGGAAGTCCTAGCCATGGCAATCAGAGAAGAAAAAGAAATAAAAGGAATTAAAATTGGAAAAGAAGAAGCAAAACTGTCACTGTTTGCAGATGACATGATACTATACATAGAAAACCCTAAAGATGTTACCAGAAAACTACTAGAGCTCATCAATGAATTTGGTCAAATTGTAAGATAAAAAATTAATACACAGAAATCTCTTGCATTCCTATACACTAACAACGAAAGATCAGAAAGAGAAATTAAGGAAACAATCCCATTTACCATTGCCTCAAAAAGAATAAACCTACCTAAGGAGGCAAAAGACCTGTACTCAGAAAACTATAAGATACTGATGAAAGAAATAAAAGATGACACAAACAGATAGAGAGTTATACCATGTTCTTGGATTGGAAGAATCAATATTGTGAAAATGACTATATTACCCAAGGCAATCTACAGATTCAATGCAATCCCTATCAAATTACCAATTGCATTTTTCACAGAATTAGAACAAAAATTTCACAATTTGTATGGAAACACAAAAGACCCCAAAGAGCCAAAACAATCATCTTTAGGTTCATTGCAAAATGTCATTGCTGGGATATTTAGTGCTGAGTTCTTCATTGGTGTTTCTAGGTCAATAGCATCCCCTGTTGTATTTTTTTCATACCTTGGTCCTACATTCTTAAGATTCATTCCCAATTATATTTTCCCAATTTTTACTGGTACATATTCTGTAATGTTTTAGAGAATAAAATATTTCCTCTAATATTAAGGACGATAATTCCCTTCTTGAGCTTGCTGAACCCTGACCAAAGTTATTTCTAGAGGTCATAAGGGGAGTGATGAGTGAATTTGAGAAGACATCATATCATCTTGCAAGATATCCAACTCAATTGAAGTCACCACATGAACCCCAGAAAAGCAGAGCCTTATATTATTTAAAAGAGTGAAGGAGTTGCTTTTACCAGTCTGGAAGTTTCAGGGTATTTCACTTGCAGTTTGCCAACTCAGCTCTTGGCATCTTACTCCTTTCCTGCCTAGTCCTCAGCAGTAGAGTCTTGTCATATCAGGTGAGTTATCCAGTTTTAGTATCCTGCTCAAAGGGTCTGTTTTCTAGGGCCACTGCTAGTAGACACTGTCTTTATTTGGGTTCCCCTAAAACAAGTCCTGAGACAAGGACTTGTGAACAAGTGGTGGCTTTGGAAAATTATTCCAAGGAGCAGAAGTGAAGGAGTGGGAAGAAACAGAGAAGGTAAGATGAAAAACCAATAAAGTTTGTATAATTGATTTGGTTACTGCTCTTGGAGCTCAATCTCAGTAGAAACACCCAGAAGAACCTTGTAGAATGCACCTCAGAATTGTGCTTTTGAAAGGCCAGAGGCTGTGGTACTGTCACTTTGTGGGATGTGGAACACTGACTACTGTTCCTCCTTTGTTGATTACAGCTTCTTGGAAATTTAATAATCATGGGCTTCTGTCTCCTGGGTTGTACAAGCTCATGGCTTTGGAAAAAGCTCATCAGAACAGCAAAAAATGAGAGAGAAGGAGTGGGAGTTTAGGACTGAGAAATTGGAAGGGAAGTTGGAGGAGTGCCTACCTATTTTGAAAATATGACTGGGAGATAGGGGAATGTGGTATGGTCACATCTGCTAAAATATAGATTTGGGAAAAGGTGATGTTGCACAGATCTTATGTAGAAGTTTCCCAAAGGAGGCCTGGTGTTTAGAAAGAGGTAAATATAGCAGTGACTTCTTGGAAATGGCTATTGAGACACTGAAATCAATGGCTTCCCATTGTTGACACTGGAGACAGAACTTAACCAAGACCATTTGCCTGCTTCCCTCCACCGGGGGATAGTTGTACAGGACAAAGTTTGCTTTGATAGAGATCACCTTGAATTGACTGCATTAAGTTTCGCCCATTCAGTGGAAACAGAGCTGCCAAGTTTTGTCTTTAAATGATAAAGAAAGCAACATTCCTTATACTCTGATGGATTGGTAGTCATATCTATTTTATATCATTGGGTCCTTCTGAAATTTTAAACAATCCTCTTATGGTACATAACAGCAACACTGCCTGTTTAAAAACTCAGTACTGGAATTAAAGACACTTCCCCTTGAAACAAGGGCTATAACCCTGTAAAAAAAGGTGATGCACAGAGTTGAGGTGTACTCTCAGAAGTCATTTATGATTTTAAGAATACAAGTAGACTGCGATAAGGCTCAGTTTGCTGGAGTACAATAGAAAGCTTCAAACTATCGTGTAGATTCAGATGGTCTATAAAAGAAAAAAAGAGTCAAATATAACTTTATTTATTGAGGGGGTTAAATCATTTGAGTTCTAGAGAAAGAACCTAAGAGAAAACAGAAAGGAATGATGTAATTTTTAAAATCACTATGTTTCAGACTGAATATTTGAGTTCCCCCAAAATTTATATTTTAAGCCTAATCCCCAATGTGATGGAATTTGAATGTAAAAGCTTTAGGAGGTGATTAGGTCATGACAATGGAGTCCTCATAAATAGGATTAGTGCCCTTAAAAAGAGACCTTAAGAGAGCTTCTTCCCCTTCTACCATAGAGGGAGAAGACAGCCCTCTACGAACCAGGAAGCAGGTTCTCAGCAGACACAAAATTCCCCAGTGCCTTGATCTTGGATTTCCCAGCCTCCAGAACTATGAGAAATCAATTTCTTTTGTTTCTAAGCCACCCAGTCTATGGTATTCTGTTACAGCAGACCAAACTGACAGCAGTTGGTACTGAGAAGTGGGGGTACTACTATAACAAATATCTAAAACTGTGGAAGCAGTTTTGAAAGTGGGTAATGGGTAGAGGTTGTAAGAGTTTTGAGGTGCATGCTAGAAAAAGACCACATTGCCGTGGATGGACCTTTAAAGGCAATTCTGGTGAGGACTCAGAAAGTTAAGAGAACTATAGAGAAAGCCTCAATCTTCTTAGACAAAATCTAAGTAATCATGAACAGAATGTTGGTAAAAATATGGATTGTAAAGCCCTTCCAATGAGGTCTCACATGGAAATAAAGGGCATGTTATTGAAAATTGGAGGAAAGGGGATCCTTGTTATAAATTACCATAGAGCTTGGCTGATTTGTGTGTTCCAGTGTTTTGTGGAAAATACAGGCTGTGAACTATGGAATTGGATATTTAGCTGAAGAGATATCTAAGCAACGTATTGAAGATGTGGCTTGGCTCCTCCTGACTGCTTATAGTGAACTGGGAGAAAAGAAAAACTTACTTGAAGGTAGAATTATTAAACAAAAAGGAAGCACAACTTAAAGATTTAGAAAATTATCAGCTTACTCACGTTGCAAAAAATGGGAACACTAAGGATGTGGCCAAGTGATCATTTGATAAGGATATTAGTATGGAATTAACCATCTCAACAGAAGCCAGGGGCTGGAAGAATGTTGCTGAAGGGGATCAGAGGTCATCAGGGCTGCCACTCCCTACACAGGTCCAGAGTGCATGGACCCTGGGAATATGGCTGCTTCCATCTAGATTTCAAAGAACAGGGATGCTTGGCAGAGTTGTGAGCTTGGGATCCCAGTCCAGAGAGCCCCAGGACCCCAGTGGAGAACCATGGCATGGGTGGAGCCACCATAGAGAGCCACTGAGAGGCCATCTCACTGAGCCATTGGGGGGACATTGCCACTCCAGTGGGCCTGGGAAGCAGAGCCTTGAGCCAAGAGGATTATTCTCAAGATTTAAGATTTAGTGGGATTTTTCCTGTTAGGCTTTAGACTTAATTAGGACCTGTCATTCCTTTCTTCTTCCCTATTTCTCCATTTTGAAATAGGAATATCTGCCCTATGTCTGTCCCACCATTGTATTTTGAAAGCATATAACATATTTGGTTTCACAGGTTCCAGCTGGAGAGGAATTTGCCTCAGGATGAATTATATCTTGAGTCTCACTCATATCTGATTTAGGTGATATTTAGATGTGATTTTGAACTTAGAAGTTGGTGCTGGAACAAGTTAAGACTTTTGGGGTTTTGGTATGGAATGAATGTATTTCACATGTAAGAAGGACATAAATTTGGGGGGATCAGGGCAGAATGCTATGGACTGAATTTTTGTATCTCTCTAAAATTCATATGTGAAAGCTAATCCCAATGTGATGATACTTGGAGGTGGGGCCTTTGAAAGGAGACTAGGTCATGAAGGCAAAGCCCTTATAAATAGGATTATCGTTCTTATAAAAAAGACCCCATCCAGAGAGCTCCATTATCCCTTCTGCCATGTGAGTATACAGTGAGAAGACAACAGTCTGTGACCAAAGAAGCGGGCCCCAATACTGAATCTGCTGATGCCTTGATCTTAGACTTTCTAGCCTCCAGAACTGAGAGAAATAAATTTCTGTTGTTTAAAAGTCACTCAATCTATGGTATTCTATTACAGCAGCCTGAATGGAAAAAGACACTACACAGAAAACTGAATTTTTATTAGAACCTTTATACTTTTTACAGAGGTATAAAGTAAGTACTGGTGCACCTCAAGAATCTGAGGAGACACTGTGAGGCCACAAAGGTGAGGTCTCATCTAGCACCATTTTGCCAGCTCAGTAGAGACACCCAAATTCTTTGATCTCTGAGGAGGAAGAAGCCATGGTCGAACAGCTTGGTTGGGGTACCAGTTTGCCTCCCATCAGTAAAGCAAACATAGCTGTATACTCCCTGTTATTTAATGGGGCTGAGCACTCCATATCTCAGCTCAGGATAGGTTCCAGGAAAGAAAGGTCAAGCTTATTCAAGAGATGTCACCAGAATTGAATTAACATAGACCTTTCTGGAAGAAAAGGTACCAACCTTGAGTAGAAAATGAGAACTTTAGTAAGGGAAATTAAGAAAACCTCACCTCAAAGAACTTTGGGGAAAGAACAAACGCATAATTAGTACATTGTATTACATTGGGTGGTAGCATTCAAAGTACCCAAATAAAGTCATTAGCCTGGGCTCCCTCTCCCTTTCTTGGAGATGGGTATATACAGAATAGAAGTATAGTTACTTGATAGAGAAACACAGATTCACAGATCTATCAGGAAGGCAGCAGGGAGAAATGTATGAAGATGCTATTTTCCTGTGTGAACTCACCACCCCATTGGCATTTGTTGTATCTCTGATCTTTTCTATCAGCCAAGGAGCTAGAAAGTATCGTACCTTCATTGTTCCTGGGAAGGGGAAAGATGCAGAGATTTAAATAGTCACGTTTTCTTTAAAAAATAAGACTGTGAAAAATGTTATTAAATACAGTTTGTTAATTTTATTCTGTAACAGAAAGTATAGTTCATATTATCAAATGCTGCAGGAAATTTGAGTAAGATAAAAGCTAAAAAGAAGTTATGGAATCTCCATTTAATCCAGGGAGAACATGTGAGTCCTGGACTCTCACCAGCGAGCTGAACCTTGAACTGCTTTTTGTCCAGTTTCCCGCCAAAGCCTCACTGAGGTCATTGACATTTGAATATGGCAATCTAAGAAACATTCAGGTCACTCATTTTATAAAGCTAATCCATGTATCAAGTTTAAGATTGCCTGGTTTAATGGAAAGGGTGTGATGCTTCCATCACCTACTAACTGTAGTAGAAGGTGATAATAACACCTATTTTCCAGGCTGTCAGAAAGATTAGAGAGAATGCATGCAGTATGCTAGCACCATGTCTGATATACATGAGAGCTCAAAAAAAGACACTATGACTTCTAGCACTAGAAAATTATATCCTAGTCCTCAGTAGTTTAGTTTCCAGAGAATGCTTTCATTAAGCAATGTTTTATCAAGGACTTCATCTAGCACATGAGAGACATGATACTTTCCCCTAAAGAGAGTATCATCAATGTAGAGGAAAAGATATAAATAAAAGTGCAATTGCAAGTGTATGAAACAGGAAGTGCTGAGAACTACAAGTTCTTATAAAGATAAGCACTAGCATTCAGCATAATCTCTTGCAAATTCTGGGTACACATTATGGTCTGTTGAGTGAATAAATAATCAATTGTGATCATAGACAATCTATTCACCATTATCATTAATAACAGAGAAGAGGGCTTCCCTGGTGGCGCAGTGGTTGAGAATCCTCCTGCCATTGCAGGGGACATGGGTTTGAGCCCTGGTCCGGGAAGATCCCACATGCTGCGGAGCAACTAAGCCTGTGCACCACAACTACTGAGTCTGCATGCCACAACTGCTGAGCCTGTGCACCACAGCTACCAAAACCTGCGCGCCTAGAGCCCGTGCTCCGCAACAAGAGAATCCACCGCAATGAGAAGCCCGTGCACCACAATGAAGAGTAGCCCCTGCTCGCCACAACTAGAGAAAGCCCACTCACAGCAATGAAGACCCAATGCAGCCAAAAATAAATAAATAAAATAAATAAACTTATAAATAAATAATAAATTGAAAAATTGAAAAAAAAAAAAAAACAACAGAGAACAATCATTGCTGCGATCAAGACAAGCAACTACTAACAGTCAAAAGGAAAAAGGTAGGTTCACCTGAAGCAGCTACAGATTTGTCAGTAGGTCTCTCCCTTGGGTTTTATCTACATTTTTTCATACTTAGATGATGATACTTAGGTATCTTAAGATTGTATTCAAAAAATGAAATATTTTAAACATATCAAAGTAGGTTAAGGCAGAGCATTCAGAGAACAAATTAAAGAAATAAATTAATCATAAATGTTGACTGCAGTATGATTAGATGCTCAAGAAGACTAAATAAACTAAGAAAAATTGTTTTTCTGAGGTTGCATTTCAAAGCCCACTTTAAATGATATATACGAAGTACACTTGCATAAAAAATAGTCTGTAGGGTTCTAGAAATTAAATTTCGTTAATCTGCTCAACAACTTTAAAATGAAGTTTGTATTACATTCCCATTATCCTTAAATGGACAAAGCAAATTTTATCTTTTCTAAAAATCTGCCACTGCTCTTTCTCCCAATCCCTTTCTTCCTCTTTAAAAACAAAACAACAAAAACAGGAATTGCTTCAGAAAATAAATAATCATCACAACAGAAGAAAACCTAAGGTCTTAGGATATTTAATGTATCTATTCAGTATATTTTTTCTCTACCAGAAATAAATTGTTCAGGTGAGTTAAGAGCTGGTCTTCAAAAGGAAATCTTTAATACAACTGTTACTTTTCCCTAGAGACACACTAGTCAATCTAGATTAAAAAAAAAAAAAAATCAAGGAGTTTTTTTTCCAAAGTCATTTTTATAATTTGCAGAGACCAATGTACCAAACAATCAAACTAAATATCTAGCAAATGTGAGGCAGAAAAAGGTCCACCATTGAAAATTCTATTCTTATTTACTATAGAGAAAATACATACTCTTTTTCTTACTCAAGGCAATAGATATGGATCTGTTAGCGGCAGATTCTAGTGTATTTTCTTTCTATATAAACTACCACTATCTTCGATAGAAGTACTCTCTTAAGTACTTCTTTTCCTCCTCGAAAAAAAAATTGATAGGCAGAGCAAAGAAAACTTTCAAAGGACCAAAAATCTTTAAAATTCAGTTTTTAAATAAAAACATGTATTTTATATTTTGCAGCCTCAACAATAGTTATTCCAGAATAATAAAATTTCCTATCATCATCAGCACTTTCCATTTTGACACCTGGTATTTCTTGGAAATTTTATTTTTCGTGGGTTTCTATTATTCTTTTAGCATCCTTTCCTTTGTTTTCTTTGAGAGGCTTTTATGTGTTTTCTCTTATATACGTATATGCAGTGCTAATCTAAGAAAATAACTTAAATATAATTTATATTACATTTAATTTATATTACATGTAATTTATATTACAGTCTTCGAAGAAAATTGAAATGGTAAATTACATATATATGCATAATTAATATAAAATACTAAGATAAATGTATTCAATAAAAATGCCACTCAAATTTTTCTTCTTACCTTTCATGTTACTAAAATGCTACTTTTGCCTTAATTAAAGCAGAATTTGAAAATGAACAGACATTTTCCAATATTTTGTTTGTGACAGTTTCTAGGGTTGACAACTCATATTAAGAGAGCCTCTTCATAATTAGTATTCAGTCCAGGTTATCTATATAACTTTATGGAACAGTTAAATAAAACCACACATTTTTTTAAGGATTAGAGGTCTAATTTTAAAAGGAGATTTTAAATAAAATTATTTACCAATTTTTCAGTTTGCAGTTTTACATGAGAATTATTTACATTCTCAGTTTTTGATCTGCATTATAATAAGCCATCATTTTAATAAACATTAATATTATCAGTGCTTACTTAACTATTATGGTAGATGTTTCATTACGTTTGGTTGCAGCTCCATAAAATCATCTCTACTAATGTATCACAATAATAATTTTATAATCTTGGCTTATTTTCTTAATACAGAGTATCATTGGTAAGAGAGAATGTCTAATAATATTTCAGGAAAAGTAATAGAAATGAAAAATATGTTGGAAATATTTTTGGGATGGCAATCCAAATATGTAGTTGATGTTTAATTATGAAGAATAGTTCTTAGACTCTTCCCAGATGCCACATTCATAGTAGTACAGCTTCTCATTATGTATCTGTAATCTATTCTCTAGCTCACAGCCTAGAAGATAGACATTATTAAAAAAATGTATAACCTAGATATTAAATATGTGCAGATTTTTCCTGTTGGTACAGCACAGTGTGCTTAAATGAAAGAATTTAAGTTAGTGATTATGATTTAGCAAGGGCAATTATTCTTTATTGAAAAGTACCATATCATAATATGCATTGTTCTCTTTATGAACCAGTTTTATGATTATAAGTAAGAACTAACCGGTATGCCATTGTGTATTCCATTTTTTGTCCTGGCATGTTGTAAAAGAGGAATAACAATCACAGATGAAAACCATGTCCCTTATGTTTTGAAGGAACTGATAGCACCCTTTGGAGTTGCTAACTGGCAAAAATCTGCAACCACAGGATTTTGAGGTACAGATACCATGGCAAGTTTCCTTTGTAGTTGGCACTTGTGAATATTTGACTTAATTTTTTTTCCAAGTTTGAGGACTGGATGAAAAACATTGTCATTCTTCCACAGACTAGTCATTTTTAAGAAATCCGATAAAAGATTGCCATCACAGTAGTTTTGGGCATTTGTAGAAAGAATAAGTGAGCTTATCACAAAAACACTTCTCCTAATGTTCTGTAGTTATTTTCAAACTATATCTTCCTGGAGTATATATGGTCCATAAAAATATGAGGGGGAAATTTTTAAAGTCATTCTCTACTACTGTACAAGGTGCAGCAATAAGGTGATTCAAATTTCCTTACAGTAAAAATGTTAAATATCTAGTTCAAAAACATAGTATTTAATTGTTAGAGTCATAGTGTTTAATTGTTGTGTGATTTAGGAGTAAAGGTAAATATTAAAATTTTTACACTTATTAAGATCATTTAGATTTACATTTTAGCATTAAAATACTTATTAGATTTCCTACTTTGAACTTGTCCTTATAGAGTATATTACATGAAATAGTTTTTTGAAATGTTCAAATCAGATAGACTCATAACATACATTTGAATAAGTGATATACATTTATATCTATAAAGTAACGTATGTCAAAAAAGAGGAGAATGTAAGAAAATAGCAAGTAAAGAAAAAATTTAAGGGTGAACAAAATGCTATAATGCAGTAATTCTAATTCTAATTCAGTCATAAGTCAGTACACTAAGTGTATTTCTGTATGTTCTATTTCCTCCTTTCCCTGCCTAGTAGCACTTTTATGTTGTTTCTCAATAACAGCAACCAAAATGATAATTTTAAATTTTATACAGTGGGTGACTAAATTAATCAGACTAAAGGGATAGACAAATTTGAAAATAGAGTATTAAACAGAAGGCCACATTTGTATTAAGAAAAATAAATATATGTTGGTGTAAAAGAGTTTCCGTTTTTAAGGTGCTTTTTATCCCTAAATTAACATGTAGATTGTCTGATATTCACCCATTCCCTGGGGGATCTGAATCAATCATAAATGGATAGTTATCACTTAATTATTTTCTTAGCATGTTTTTCTTGATTTAGTTTCTTTGGAATAGACCAGAACTGAGGAAATAGGATCTGATATTCATTATTGTAGCTAACTTTAAAAAAAAAAAAGATAAAATTATTTCCTCTTACTTTTTGTTAATTTTTTCTTATATTTCTTTATTTTCAGTGACTCAGATTATATTATTTATTTTTAAAATAACATTTATTACTGCTCATTTTTTTTAAGAAAATTTTTAAAAAATAGTTAATTAAAGAGAGTAATAATTATTGTCGTACTGAACTTTCTGATTAGAAAATATTTTTATAACTAAGTGGAAAAAGTAAAATAAGAAAACTGTAAAAGGATTAGACAAGTGCTTTCCTAATTATGCCTCAAAAACAATGAAAACTAATAATACAAGCAGTTTATAGCATTACTCTGAATGTCTTGAGAAACAAGCAAATTTTCCTGAGTAAAAATAGTAATGATCATGAGTTTGTACAACTTATGAGAACATGAACAATTTGTTATTTTTTTTATCCTCCAATGTATAGTCTAGTGCCTTCCTACTAGGTCTTCAGTAAATATTTTTGAAAATTACATTAAAAAAAAACCAGCTTCGGTAATAATTTAGGGTTTATTTTTAAAGGAATGAACTCCTAAAATATTTTTAGAGTATTTTAAAATCATATATATATATATATATATATATATATATATATATATATATATATATATATGTGGGTGCTATGTTTCTTGAAAATAATAAATTGGACATTTGTTTATTCTGCAATATCTTTGAGGCTTAGGTTTCTCATCTATAACTTGAAAGACTAAATTGTATTTACAATACTGGATTTTTGTGAGGATTAGATACGTTAATAAGTCTCAAGAGTTTAAAGTTTAAATCTGGTTGAAAGCCAAATTTCAATATGTTTGGCAAAATCAAGGAACTATTAATTAATTCATTTGTTGGAGAATATTTTTTCACAATAAGATGTAATTATGTTTTACTTGAACAGTTCCAGAACATTCGATAAATTTATGGTTCAATGAATTTAGAATTACAGTTTTTAAAAACTTAAATATCTCTAATATTTAAAAAAATTAACTTTTAATAAGACTTTTATTATCAACCACATTTTCTTATATGAACTATATTAAAAGTATATATTAAAAGGAATGTTATAGCAAAAATAAGACTAAGTAAAATGTACTAGAGCCCCGTGATTTGCATTGCAGTTTACATTGATTGCCTGATATGTTTCATTTAATCTTTACTGTGGCAATCATAAAATAAAAACAATACAAATTACAATTCTGCATTCTCAACCTTTTCTGTTTCTTAGGATGTGTGTGTCTTTGGGTATCTTGCTGAAGTGACTTGACTGTCAATAAATTAAAGAACAGTAAACTTTTTCTGTGCACATTAACATGTATTATGTATTATTTATATTAAATATCTGCAAGACAAATACAAACATTCACTGAATGGCAATTATATGTCCATTAATGGGTTCATTCCTGCTGCACCCTGGGGATGAGGAACCAACATTCTCTTGCTGGGTCCTGCTTCTGTTCTGCATGGCACTGCCTCTCCATCAAGTCTTCTGGGCATGAAAACCTGTAGGCTGGGCTCTCAGGTAACTTAGGTAGTCAGTAATGAACTTGGAGAGACCCTTCACTTCATAGAAATATCAGCTAAAAGGAGCGGATGCTCTCAGTGAATATCTGTTCAACTACAGCTTCTTAAACAACAGTGGCTTAGATAATAATGTAGCTTTTTCTTCTAAGAAGATCTCCTCCTAAAATATTATTGTAGTGGATTTCAAAAAGTCAGACGTCCATAACAATACTATTGAGAGATCAGTTCCTTGCTTCAATTTGCTTGCTTCAATCAATTCTTGCTTCAATTTCTTTTATAACATTGAGAACATGAGGTGAGATTGAGTTTTTGTGCCTGTTTCCTGAAAATAAACCTTTCTCTTTAGAGCCTAGTCATGTATCCAACACATTTTACTCAGAAGCTTTACCACTCCCTTTAAAAAAATACTAAAGGCTTAATTTATGAAGTATGGTCATCATTCCTGGGGTTGCCTAACCTTAGAATAAATGGTTTTTATAATAGACAACCTCTTGGTCCTATGCCAACTGACTTCTTTAGGGTGAGTTCCACAGACTATGTCCAGCACTGTCTGCCTCTGAGATGCAGCTCGATTTCACTTTCAGGGGAGTCCTCAGTTTCCATAAGATATACTAATGGTTGGGACCAAGACACAAATTTACCATGTATGTCCAGCCTTGTTTAAATTCCACTTACATTCAAACTGGAACTCTGATAATAAATGATTTAATGATATATCAAAACCACTTCATGATTTTCTGGTTACATTGAATAGAACATTATTTTTATATTTATCATATATTTGTAAAAGAAATGTATAAATTTAAGACTTAATAACTTTGTCAATGTGAGTGAATCTATGGCAGATGATGGGCCAAAGACCCTTACATTTCTAGATGGCTGAACTGCAACTCTGCCACTAATAGCAATAGATCAAGTTGAATTTAGTGTTCAAGAGACTGAAAGCCACAAAACCACATCAACTCCTATTGATTTTCCTTAAGTACTGAGGCTTTTAAGGCGATCTTGCAAAGAAATGCATTGTATAGGACTGCGTGCCATCAGTTCTGCTGAATTTTGAAAGTTGGATAGAGTTTGGAAAAACTAAACAAATGAAGAGAATTTTGGGGTTAATAAAAGTCAAATTCCCAGAGAATTGTTTGGTGGGGAATTGGAAAGACATCACGACCATTCAACCTTACTGCAGGGGAATGGTAGAAACCAGAGATTCTATTAGATGCTGTCATCAAGGATAACAGGAAAAGGCTAAGATAGCACACGAGTAGTCATGCTTCACTACTCTGCAAACACAGGGGACATGGCTGGCTCAACAATCATGTTCATGTGCTCCAGAAAACCATGAGACACATGCATGACAAAAGCATCACACGCAAGGCTCTGCATTTACAAATACTGTCACCATGTTAAATGATCTGTTTCAACTTGCCATTATATAAGCTCCCTGGTTCCTGACAATTTACTTTATACATATCACCCAATACATCACATGGACTATACATTTCCAAGACCAATAACTAAATCATCTAAATGTAAATTCGAGATGCTTAAAATGTGAACTGATGATGCCTTGAGTTAAAATACATATATTTTTATTTCAAGAATTCAAACTCAAGAATATTTAAAATAATCAAAGTGAGTTGTATTACTGCCTTACATTTGACTTATATATATGTTTATAGTGCAAAGTTACAAAATGATGAATGTCTCTAACACTAAAGTAGATAAGCAAAGAATTAAAGCAAACCTAATTTTTCCTGGGCCAGGAGGAAATATAATATTTATCATTGAACCTGAATCTCTATTTAATTTTGATATATATTAGATGATAACTGGAGACCTATTACGGTCTTCTAACTTCTCATTTGTATACTGTTTATACTGAAATATCTTCTGAATCTAAAAATTCAGGTTTTTGTACTTTTTCCACAAAATAAATTTTGTTTGATTTTTCTCTTTGACTTTAGTAAGTAAACATAAGAAATATTTTTATATTTATAAAAGAAAATAGTTTATGGATGTTTCTTAAAAACATTTTGTTATAGTAGGAAAGCAGTTTGATTGGAAAAATTACTTTCCATACAGAGTAGGTGATTTAAAGGATAATTATAATATGTAGTGGGCTATCCACATAGTTTCCTATACAAGCAACTCATTCAACTCATAGATACTCATTTAAATTTACAGATCAGTTAATAATGGGCTTTGTATAGAAATAAAGTGGAAATTTCAGAATGGATAAAACTATTAGTGGCAGGGCTCATGTTTATTTAAAGTAATTTTTTCTCATTTAAGATATTCATTGCCATAGTTATCATTAATCTGAACTTCTGTAATAACTGGGGAAAATTAAAATCTATTTCCAGTGAAAGCAGGGTAATGTTAAAGTTGGAATATTAGAACTCTGTTTATTTATCTAGGAAAGTATATAACACAACCTACACAAAAGACTTAAAACAATCATTCCTGAGAGAAAAAAAAAAACCCTGAGTATTGCCCAAATTACGAAGTATTTATTTTTATAATTTTATGAGACGTTTTTAAAATAGATTTGGATAAATAATGTGGCATTGAAAAAAGTTTCTTCTATATGGAAAATTTTATTAACATTTGGGTGATTACTCTTTTAAATTATGTATGCAGTTATAAAATATTGCTGCTTTATTTTATATCCTACGTTTCAAGTCATAGAAGCAGATAATTACTAAAGGTGATTATTTTATTAAATTTACTTCAATATGTGTTCATACAGTGTCCCAAAGTAGGGAAAAGAATATATTGTTAAAGTATTATTAGATTCATTTTGGAAAGAATGATATTTGGCAACCAGAGACAACTGTATTTTATGCATGTGTGTGAAGTTACAAGATAATATAGTAAACCTTAACAGTAATTTCATCTGATTTGTAATTAAGACTTTCAAGAGAGTAAAAAAAATATTTGTTTAATATTGAGCCAGAAAAAAATGTATCCAGATATCTCAAACAAAATTTGTGGCTGTTCTGTAAACTTCAAACAATATTCAACAATGAAAAAGTGATATTTCTCTATCCAGAAATGAGTACCATGACAAAACAATTTTAGAGCTTTTTGCCATCTTAATTTTGGAAAAGAATTAAAAGAAAATGAGAATTCAGCTTTTTTTCATAAAGTAAATATCTCAATTATTAGGAAAATATTTTGTTTTTATAGAGTTATTAAAGAGGGAAAAAACTTTTGAATGATAAGGCAGTTTGAAAGACAAGTCACTTTCTCCACTAAAAGAAACTGCAGCTCTCCCTAAAAGAGAGAGAGTTAATTTTAGATCAAAATTGGAATATTGACAGTGGGAAGAGAAGAGAACAGTCAGATGAAAATTAGGCCTCTTGATAGCCTCTATTATACATTAATGCATATTTCTCTGAAATATCAGAATGCTATAGAAAAACAAGGTTGGTATTCCCACTGGTTCTAAGATATATTATTTCTATTAAGGGCTATGGCTATTAACTAGTGTATTGGAAATTATGATGTAATTAATGTGGTACACGTAAACTTTATTTTGTGGAGATGAAACTTTATCTTCCTGTTCAGAACTTAGACTAAAAACTTCAGTAGAAAAAAATTGAATGCACTTCAATCTGAGTTTTCTTAATCCAGTCCCTCAAGTCAATTCATGATTTAATGTACAGCTGCAAGACAGACCAAGACTCCATTTCAGCTTTCCATAGATGATTCACTGTCTTGAAGCCCAAGTGTCCTCCATCCATAGAGGTTTGGGGAGGTTCATTTAAGTGACTGTCATTCATATGTGATAGGAAGAGAACAGTTTACTTTCCCCTTACTGGTGCCTGCTGGTAGCGTGGGTGTTTGGCAATCATTTAGACTAAAGCACATGTTTGTCTCCTATGTACCTAGGCTTCTGAGGTTCTTGGCATATCTTACAACTGATCACATCATGACTCAAGCTACTGTCATCTTCTGTGTGTGACAAGCATTCTGGCTCTAATTCTCAGCTAAACTCTCACATGGGCAAATGTAAAACTCAGATTCCCTAGATATTCACATAGAAGCCCTGAAAAAGTATGGAGATGATCAGCAACACCTCTCATAGATGTTCCATTAAACCATCTCTTTCATTTTCCCTATGTCTAACTGAGGGGACCACATGAGACTGTCATTTTCAACTGTCTTTAATGTCTTTCAATTTCTCTTACCCTCAAATTAATTATATTTTAAATAAACCCTGCTTTGTTATTCATAATTATTCAATTTCTCTACAAATTATCTTCATCTTCCTCCAAGTCAATGTTCTTTCTGATCTTACTGGTGCTCGTGATGTCCTTAGTTCACATTTCAGGCATACCTCATTTTATTGCACTTAGCAGACACTGAGTATTTTTTACATATTGAAGGTTTGTGGAACTCTGCTTTAAGCAAGTCTATCCACACTATTTTTCCAATAGCATTTGCTCACTTAATGCTTCTGTGTCACATTTTGGTAGTTCTTGCCATACTTCCTACTTTTTCCTTATTAGCATATTTGTTTGGTGCTCTGTGATCTGTGATCTTGGATGTCATTGTAGCAACAAGATGATGACTTGCCGAAGGCTTGGATGATGGTTAGCATTATTTTTAGCAATAAAGCACTTTTTAATTAAGGTATGTACATTGTTTTTTAGACATAATGCTATTGCACACTTAATAGACTAAGGTACAGTGTAATGGAACTTTATATGCACTGGGAAGCCAAAAAATTCATGTGACTCACCTTAATGTGGTGGTATGGAACCAAACCCACAATACCGCTGAGGTATGCCTATAGTTTCAGATCTGTGATAAGTGCTCTATAACATGTCAATTAAGAACTTGAGTTATTGTTTTATTATTCCTAAATGGGATGTTGGGGGACTTGCAAAGAAGAATAGAACACACTTTTACTTTTTCACATTATTGACCTACAGACATCAAGATTCCTAAGAAAATCTTATCACACTATCTGCAGGCATTTTTAGTCTTAAGTCTTAGACTTCTTTATAAATACGGTTGCCATATGTGTGCAATACTTGAGGCTTACCTCTACTTAAAATATATTCATTGTTTCTGTGAAACAGGGTGTCAACATGGTTGAGTTCTGTGTCTTTTGAGGGCAAGTTTTTGGTTCATAGATGGCAGCGTTTTTGCTGTAACCTCACCTGACAGATGTGTCCAGGGAGCTTTCTCAGGCTGCTTTTATAAGGTCATTAATCCCATTCATGAGGGATCATTCCTCATTACCTAATCCTTTCCAAAAGGCTCCACATCCTAATACCATCACCTTGAGGGTTACGTCTCAGCATATGAACTTTGCAGGGGGCACAGAATTTAGACAATAGCAGCTACCACAACAAAGTACCACAAACTGGGTTATTAAGTAAAACAACAGAAACGTATTGTCTTAGAATTCCAGAGTCTGAAAATTCGGACTCGGAAGTCTGAAATCAAGGTGTGGACAGGGCCATGCTCCCTCTGAAACCTGCAGTGTTGCCTCTTCCTGGCTCCTGGGGTTTGCCAGGTATCTTTGGCATTCCTTGGCATGCAGCTGCAACATTTCAGTCTCTGCTGTAACACGACATGATGGTCTACCTTTGTATGTCTGCCTCTGTATGTTTTCTCCCTTTCTTGTAAGGGTATTACTGTCTTCCAGTATGACTCCATCTTATATAATTACATCTTAAATGACCGTATTCAAATACAGTTGACTCTTGAACAACAGGGGTTTGAAATGTAAGAGTCCACTTATATGCAAATTTCTCTCACTAAATATGTACTACACTCTCTGCAGTTGGTTGAAACCCTGGATGTGGGAACGCAGATACGGAGAGCCGAATGTAAAGTTTTTATGTGGATTTTTGATGCACAGCGGGTAGATGCCCTCAGTCCCACATTGTTCAAGGGTTAACTATAAGGTCACATTATAATGTATTGAGAATTAGGACTTCATCATATCTTTTGGGGGGATACAATTCAACCCATAACAACATATTTATGAAGCTATTTCTCTTTATAGAAATAGAATGTGGCTAGTTATTTGGAGTTAAGCAATAACAGCCATCTGTTAGAAACAACTCAGTCTCCACCTGTGTACCAAGACCCTAAATACATAGGGGTTAAGAGTGCTTTTGAATATTAAATTGACTCATGCATGTTATTCAAATTAATAAGCATTACTTTTAAGGGATTCATTAACACTGGTTATTAATTTTTTAATAAAAGCACAAGTAAACATTTCTGGTTTACCAATCCTAAACTAAGGAGATTGGCTGGTTTTACATCATTTTGTTAATCATGACTTTCATTTATTAAACAGTTATTGAGAGTCTGCTCTGTATCAGGTGTTATGCTAAATAAAAAGGATGATGATATGGACACTATCCCTTACTAACTTCTAGTCTAATAGGCAAGATAAATGGATAAAGGGCAAAAATATTATAAATCAAATGTCATCACAGATATATCAATACATCACAATAGGCTCAAACAGAAAACAATAAATAATTTTATTTTAAAATATTTAAAAATAATATTATTTAAAAATAAATAATTGTCCCTCTTACAGCAGTCCCCATCAAATCTCAGACTCAGTTCTAACTAAATAATTCAAAATATGGGAAAATACAATAAGGAGAAATATGTTTATTGCTGAGCTATCATAGTGAAAAACAGAAACAATCTAAAACAAGGGTATGATTAAGTAAATATGACATTCTTACTTGGTTTACTTTGCATATCAAAACATAAGAGCATGTAAAATTTGGAGAATGACAGAACTATAATTTTGTTTTTACTTGAAAATCATGGATAATGTGTTTCTTTTTACTTTTCCAAAATTTCTGTAGCATTAGATTATTACTTATGTGATTAGAAAAAAATAAATTTAGTTAGAAATTTTACAGGTATATAAAATTTCATATCCAAAAAACTGCAGAAATGCAATTTCTGTATAAATATTTGTTGTAAATAGTGTATTTGAAATAAAGTACTATAGGCTAAAGTACTATAGGCTTAAGATGCAATATTGCATCTTTCTCTGGAACTCTAGTTATTTTAGGATATTCTAGCAGTACATTTAATGAAACAAAATGAATCCTAAATAAAGATGATCTTTCCTTACTAGAGAGCATAAAAGAAATGGCATATATCAGTGCAAAGCAATCCACTAATGGAAATTTACCATTATGAATGTGAAAAATTTAAAGTATTTCTCTCTCATCTTTACATTAATTAAATAGCATTTATATTTTCCCACTCAATATTCCTTTCATTATGAATTTAACTGAAGAAATGAAGGTGAACTGTGATACCAACATGATAAATGTTTAAGGTTAATATGTCACTTTGTGTATTCGTCCCTATCATTCTTGATCTTTTGTATGTGATTCATTGTGCTGATGTCCGTCTGTCTTGAAATACCACTACTCTCAATCTCTTTATAATGCAGTTGGCAGGAGTGTAGCATTTTTTAACACCAAGAATACTTAACAGTATTCCTTTGTGTGATACCATTAAAATATGCTAACTAAGGTAAATTTGAGGAAGAATACAAAGACATTTTGAAAGGTTATGATCTATGACAATTCACAGCTTTAGAGTTGGTTTAATTGAATTAATTGTTGCTCGGAAGAAGAATCTGAGGAACAAAGAACACAATGACTGTACGTTTTCATGGAAAAAAATTTGACCTTTTCAATATTAGCGCATTGATTCACAGATTATTCTCTCTCCCTCAGCAAAAGAATCTTATAAGGAAAAGGTAGATGTGATATTTGAAAAGAGAAAATCTGTGCAGAAATGGAAACTCCCCCATATGATAGGAATCAGAAAGAATTACTAGCATATACATTTGTGTGACTTGTTACAATAAAAATTTTAATGTATATGCGTATCTTTTAAATTGAGAATATTACATTATACTATATTCTTAATTTACACTAATGAATTCTCAATAAGATGATCAGAGAAGAGCTTCATTTTATTCAGTGATATCACTGATCTAAAAAAGAGACTGATTTTTTTCTTTCCTTCTGTTTTGTAATTCTAAGTAACTGTTTTATGAATTTATTTTTTTTAACTAGGTTACCTTAGTCTATGTCTTCAATAAACACATTCCCTAGATAATCATAAGGCAAAAATTAAACTGCATCACGTGAAAGGTGACAAGAGGATATTCAGAAAAGAAGATTTATTCTAGCTGAACTGAGCAGGGAAGGCTACACACAAAAGAGGTGACAATCAAGTTGAGTGGAATAGCTTGTAATTCCAAAAACACACGATACATTTTTATAACTCCTGAACTTAACAATGGCTATTAGATCTTGGAATTCCTAACCTCCAGTGTCTTGTATTCTAGTCAAACCCATATTTCTATTGCAAAGCCTCAGCTGTCACTTTCTCTGTGAAGTTTTTTCTAACCTTTTCAAATCAAATCAGGCATTCCTTCTTTGAATGTTTCATTACCAATTACACACAGTAACTCCGAAATAGAATTTACTGTACATGTGGTAATATTTTATGCTTGCCTCCTTGACAGAATGAGCTCTATTTGGTCAGGGTTAATACTCTTTGATATTATATTTAATGGTATAAAAACATTATAACATTATATATAACATTATAACATTATATAACATTACAACAGTATATAACATTATATATTTAGCGGTGTAATAACATTATAAAAAACATTATAACATTAAAACATTATATAACACTATATACTTAGTGGTGTTATAACATTGTTTGGTTTTAATCAAAAGCCCTCATGAACTTTATGTCTGGAGCAGGTATAACTGGGAGAAAACGAGAAACAGCATTATTTCATGTCAAAGCTACAAAACAAAAAATAATACACTCAAATATACTTATTGTACTAATTTTATAATATCAAAAATATGCTTAGTACTAAAATGTAAAGTTGACTGTAACTTTAAGACAATGTAAGACAAGTTGAGTGTCAATGTATTACAAAATATGCTATGACATATGGTGAATAGTTTTAAAATAATACAAATATCTTAAAAAAACAAATATATGGGAGATATAGTTAATAAAGCAGGGTTCACATGTGATATTTTATTAACCTCAAATTCTGCACAGTGGTATTTGTTTTATTATTATTTTTGTCACTAACCCTTTTTGAGACACAAAATCACTAAAGATCAGAGGGATTAAGTAACTAGCCCAAAGTCACCAAACTAATGTTAGTAGTATAAATTAATGAAGAAAGAGAATTTTAATAAAGTACATATAGCTTTAAGTCCTTATTTACTACCTAGAAAATAAACTCCAGAAAGAAGAGGGTCTTCATTGTTTTTCTTCATTGGTGATATGCATGTGCCTTGAGCAGCCCAAGCAGTGGGAAGGTACTCAGAAAACATTTGTTGAATGACTGCATCTGTGTTAGTTGGGCATGTTAATTGCTTTCTCTTTGTATTGGAGTTACTCATAACACCGACTGCACTGAGTTGCTGTAAGAATTAAGTAAGGCAATACAGGAAGTGCATCTAGTACCACTCTCTTAGTGGAGTTTGAAAACACTTGATACATTAGTGCTGGTTATGTATTTTGATAGGAGTTCCTTGCTCTCATCTAAAGGCATTACTGAAAAATAAATCTATGTCCCAGGCTAAGCCAGAATAAGGTGATACTTTTAAGCAGATGTTTTACTGGTAACCTTCAAGTTATAAGAGAAAATGCCTCTTTTACCTATGATAGTAGATGGATCCTGGTGAAATTCATGAATATTAATAAATTAACTATGTGATAGGAATTGTTAAGTTCTTACCATCATTAACTCTGTTAATCCACCTCCTTTTACAATTTCTGGTGTCCACATTAAAAATGTAAAAAGAAAACTGGTGAAATTAGTTTTAAGAATATATTTTATTTAAACAAAAAAATCCTAATTTTTATTTTAATATTTAGCCAATAAAATATTATTGCGGTATTTTACACTATTTTTGCATTTACCCTCTGAAAACCAGTGTGTATTTTATACTTACAGCACATCTCAATTAAGATGCTAAATTTTCATAGAGAAATAAGTCATCTGTATTTAGATTTCATAAAATCTAGGTGAAAAATTAGATTCACATATTCAAGTTCCAAACATACTTAAAAGTTTTTCAATAACTGAATAGAATATCAGTTTTAAATTTAAATTAAATTGCTTAAAATTAAATACAGTTCAATTGTACTACTCACATTTCAAGTGCTCAATCAGTACACGTAGCTAGTGGCTACTATACTGCAAAGTACAGACATATGTCATTAACAGAGAACAACTAGAAAACAGATGTTTAAAAAACATATTCTGAAAGAATAAATGAATATATGACTTTTTAAAAGATGTCTGTCACAATAGAAATAGAATTTCTCTATTCATCAGTAATTTTTCATGTAAGCTATTTACACTAATATTTTCGAAAGAGTAACTGTTTTGCCTTGTCTGATTTATTCAGCCTAAAACTTTGAATCCTTCACCAAATTATACAAAGGAAAATATTTTGATGATGATTGTATGTCACTCTACCCCTAAGCTAATTCATTGTATTTTTTTTAATAGATGGATACAACATTTTTCATGTGTGTGACTGTATTGGTAGGTGCTTATTAGGGCTCCAAAAAGGAAAAATTACAAGAGATAAAAACATTACATAGGCACTAAATTGTGAAATTAACATGTTGCACAAGAAAATGTAGATTCATGTTTGATAACATCTTTTGTATTCAAATTAAAGGTTATCTATCTCTGCCATAATTTAGTAACAAATGCTATAGTAATTTATGGACATGGAAAAGTGAGCACATCTTTTAACCTGCCAAAAAGAAAAATGATGCAAGTTAATCTAGGAAGCACAACTAATTCACATGAATTATTTTAGACTTTGCCATTATTGATTATTGTGTTTATGGTATTTTTGAATCTAGCCCTCCATTTCAATAGTGTCAAGTTTGATGCTGAGCCTAAGTTTGATATTCTTTCTGGCTTTTCACGATTACGTCCTAAACACATTTGTTCTATTGTAACATCATAAAAACAGATGATGAATTTTGAAATTTGAGTCAGTAGAGTATATAGTTGTTGCTGATTGACAAGTCGAAGTTGAAATTATAGCAAGTTCTCTTTATAATTTGGTGAATTTGTTCAAACATTGCCATCTATTTTTTCTGGGAAACCAAGAACAATCTCTCTGATACAAATTGATTCTGCTTGGTCACTCAGCTGGTGGAACACAGGAATAATTTACAGAGATGATTGTTCATTTACTTACAAATTTCCTCATTCTTAGGCAAGTGAACATTCCAAAAGCAATACAACTACCTACAAATCAGTGTATACTCCTACATTTCTAAAATAATTAAAAATGGAGCTCTGTCTCTGGAGCCAGTGACTTTCAGTAGGATCCAATTATATACCTTTCACTTTTTATAAAAGTCTAAGTGAGAATTTAAAGAACAATAAAACTCCTAGGAAGAACAAAAATAGGGTGAATACTATTATTTTAACAAAAGGTACAATAACAAAAATACCTATTTAAAAAATTATAATGGTTTGACAACCACTGTGATTAATTCCGATGCTTGAAATGAACAATACCCTTCATTTATACTTCCCCCTGCCTTCCTGAATAGACTATCAAAGAATCTTTTTTGGATTTTTCAAAAATGCATAAAAACAGAACACAGTCTATAATCAGAATCCATATTCTTTTCTTTAAAAGGCTAGATAATGTCCTTTGGAACTGCTAAATTAATTAAACAAGGAGGCCATTAGACTGAGGTGAGCCTTTGTAAGCAAACCCAAACCTAAGCCTGTAAATGCTTCAGGGTAAATAAAAACCTAAGGACAATGAAGCACAAACAGCTGACTGACTTTCTCAAATAAGACAACTGCTTAAGCTATAGCCAATCAGCAATTCTTGCTTTGCGTTCGCATCTTCTCTGTAAGTCTTGCCCCTAGCTCCTGTCAGTGGAGCTTGCCTCTGTCCACTTCTGGTTTGGTGCTACCTTATGGGAATTGATTTTTGCTCAAATAAACTCTTAAATTTTTTAATATACTTCCATTTATCTTTTAACAGAACTGAGATTCTTTGATAAAGATAATAATGGATTCATTCAATCTCCAACACAGGTACTTCATAAGTATTTGTTGAATGAATGAAAAAATTAAATTGAATTGAATTAAATGGATTATCTATAAATGTAAAACTTCTTTATATCAATACAGTTTTAAATAATATAAAAAATAAAAGATAATTTAGTAAAATATTTGCAATATTTGTTACAGGAATTTATTTTTTAAATCTGAGGATGTCTTTGCAAATTAATAAGAAAAAAAATCAACAGTTCAGTTGAAGAAAAGAACAAGAATATGGACAAAAATAATTTATGGATTATGTACAAATGATAAGAAATGTTTTCCTCTTAACCAATAACCAAAAGAAAGGAAAAATTAAAAGAAAGCAATATGCACATAGTTTCATTTAGTGTATTGTGTAATAGGGAAACCAAAAGTTTTCTTGTACCTATTGCAATTCACCTGTTCTTTCTTCTCCAGCCAAAGGCAACTTCTGATCTGTTTCTTATCTCTACAGATTAAATTGTATTCTCTATCATTAAAAAAAAATTATACCATACAGTATATGTTCCTTGGCTCTCTGACTTCCTTCACTCAGCATAATTTTGAGGTTCTTTTATCTTATAGATTCACTTTTCTTATAGAGTATATTGATATATTTGTGTATATTATATGCAAATACTCATGTTCAAAACGCTATTTGACATGACCATATATATATACAAACATATATATGTATATAGATATATATATAAATTTATGTTCTATTGACTGCCATTCCCACTAGAGTATAAGGTCAGTGGAGTTAGAGATCTTTCAGTACTATTCACTGTGTTAATTCCAGTGGCTAATGAAGGTTTTGGCATAGAGTAGACAATAAATATGTGTTAATAAAAGTCACCAATATTTTTATATAAAATACTTTGTATCTATATCTTATGGTTTTCTTAAGATAAATTTCAAAATATAGAATTATAGATTTCAAAGGGCAGAGCCAGCTCTCCATTAACAGGTGAATGGATAAAATGTGGTATACTCTCTCATGAGGACTTTACGAGTTTAAGATATTCTGAGTTTGCTTTGAAGCATTTGTGTGTGGGGTATGTGCGAAAGATCATCTATTATCTACTACCTGTTATCTATTATCTATCTATCATCTATTCATTTATTTATTTTTGCTCTAAGAAACAGGAATATGCAATTATGTATGGATGTCAAAAACACCAAAAAGACATACAACAGCATGTTACGCATGATCATTCTGTTTACTTTTACAATGATAGACAGTAATTGTGCTTTATTGCTTTCTGTTTTACTCTGTTTTATGTCCTTTAAGTTTTATACAGTGAAAATCAGTTACCTTTATGACAGAAGAATGCTGACCATATAAGTTAAGTTTACTCAAGTATATGGTTGTATTTGTATTTATTTCCTTGAAAATTGCAAGTGTGACCGGTAATTATTTGTTTGATTGGGACTAAAACATCTGGACAGGCTATCCACAAGATAAGGGATACAAATGGCCAATAAATAAGGAAAATGTTCGGTTTCTCTAATAATCTAAGAAGCACAAAATTAAATAACAATGAGCTGCTATTTTAACTTACCAAGTTGATAAAAATAAAAGTAACTTTTTGTTATATGATTGTTATTTCTGTGATTTTTATAATATTTATAATTATTATGCTTCTTAAAATGTGGTCAGAAAAACAGAGAAATCATTTGTTAGAAATGTTGATATTGTTTAATAGAAAAAGGAAACAAAATGTTTGTATGTGTAAGAATATTATAATAGTGGCAATCTTTGATGGATGAGAGTACTGATTATGTCATTTTCTTAGCATGCTTTTATTATTTTTTGTCAAGTTTTTAAAGAACATATGCTGTGCTGAAGTAGAGAACAAAATCCTATAATTTATTTTAATAGCTGCTTCGCTTTCATATTGCACACATGAAAGCCTCTTCAATATATTATTCTAAGACTACTGTTTTTTTGTATCATGGCTTCGTGTCACCAAAAACTGATTCCATCTCAGATTATTTTCTATTACGTAGCAATATTTTTCCAGGTTACAGATATTGTTAGAAAGTCGACAGTCTGACCGTAAAATGTTTCATTTCCTATTTACTGATCTGAATACCAAAATCTCTTTGATTGTGTGATATCTTCCACATTACCAATCTACTAGAAGTCTCATTTTTCTCATCTATAAAATGAGGCCAAAGCTAGCACTATTAAGTGCAGTAGGCTGAAGGCAAAAACAAACAAACAAACAAACCTTGCACTAGTTTTAGTCATAGCTAGCACTTATTGAATATTTATTAAGTATCAGAAATAAGGTTAAACCCATGCACCTATGGTCAACTAATTTATGACAAAGGAGGCAAGACTATACAATGGAGAAAAGACAGTCTCTTCAATAAGTGGTGCTGGGAAAACTGGACAGCTACATGTAAAAGAATGCAATTAGAACACTCCCTAACACCATACACAAAAATAAACTCAAAATGGATTAAAGACCTAAATGTAAGACCGGACACTATAAAACTCTTAGAGGAAAACTTAGGAAGAACACTCTTTGACATAAATCACAGCAAGATCTTTTTTGATCCACCTCCTAAAGTAATGGAAATAAAACCAAAAATAAACAAATGGGACCTAATGAAACTTAAAAGCTTTTTCACAGCAAAGGAAACTACAAACAAAATGAAAAGACAACCCTCAGAAAGGGAGAAAATATTTGCAAATGAATCAATGGACAGAGGATTAATCTCCAAAATATATAAACAGCCCATGTAGCTCAATATTAAAAAAACAAAAACCCAAACAAAAAATGGGCAGAGGACCTAAACAGACATTTCTCCAAAGAAGACATACAGATGGCCAAGAAGCACATGAAAAACTGCTCAACATCACTAATTATTAGAGAAATGCAAATCAAAAGTACAATGAGGTATCACCTCACACTGGTTAGAATGGGTATCATCAGAAAATCTACAAACAACAAATGCTGCAGAGGGTGTGGAGAAAAGGGAACCCTCTCGCACTGTTGGTGGGAATGTAAATTGATACAGCCACTATTGAGAACAGTATGGAGGTTCCTTAAAAAACTAAAAATAGAATTACCATATGACCCAGCAATCCCACTACTGGGCATATATCCAGGGAACACTGTAATTTGAAAAGATATATGCACCCCAATGTTCACTGCAGCACTATTTACAACAGCCAAGACATGCAAGCAACCTAAATGTCCATTGACAGATGAATGGATAAAGAAGATGTCATATATATATATATATATATATACACACACACACACACACAAACACACACACACACACACACACACACACACACACAATGGAATATTACTCAGCCATAAAAAAGAATAAAATAATGTCATTTGCAGAAACATGGATGAACATAGAGCTTATCATACTAAGTGAAGTAAGCAAAGACAAATATCATATGACATTGCTTATTGTTTATATGTGGAATCTAAAAAAAATTATATAAATGAACTTATTTACAAAACAGAAATAGACCCACAGACATAGAAAACAAACTTATGGTTACCAAAGGGGAAAGGGCGGGGAGGGACAATTTAGGAGTTTGAGATTAACATATACACACTACTATAAATAAAATAGATAACCAACAAGGACCTACTATATATCACAGGGAACTATACTCAATATTTTGTAATAAACTATAAGGGAAAAGAATCTGAAAAAGAATATATATATTCAGTTTTATACATATGTATAAAACTGAATCATTTTTCTGTACACATGAAACTAACACAACATTGTAAATCAACTATACTTCAATTTAAAAAAAGTACAAATGAGAATTAGCTATTCCTTTCCAGAAAGGCCCTCTGTATGCATACTTTGGCCTATAGACATGTAACAAACAACTGTGTTTTTATGGTTTGAGAAGAGATATAAGTTCAGTGAAAGCTTGCAGTTACATTGTCATAAGAAATTAAAAAATAAACTAACCGCTGAGAACCATAAAGAAACATTCTGTTGTTTTGGTAGAAGTGTGCATTTGAATGAAAAAGAAATATTTTAAAGTCTTACTTTTTGAAATAAAAACCTCTGTTAATAAGGGTATAGATTAATTGATTTTCATAGAAATACTGGAATGTCCATTTAGAATGCAAATGCATTTTCCTAATCTCCATTTTATAAAATGTAATTATCTCTTGCTCTAGATCTTCAGCTGTGTATTGAAGACCTATTTTCTAAATTATAAATGACTATTATAAATGATTCAATTTTATTTTTCTAAAGCCAATATTGCAAAAAATAAAAAAATATAAGCTAGACAGAAATCTGTATTTTTAAAACATCATAAAACAAACTGATCAAACCCTTCATTGTACAAGTTTCAACAATTATTTACTCCCAGTTAAGATGTTTCTATATCACAAACACACAATCTTCTCTAAATAACATCCATTTAATTCTACATGATTCTATATTTATGTCAGTTCACCTCCAAGATTTGTATCTGATATAGATTTTAAGGGACATATTTAATCCATAACCCATATGATGTGAAAAATTAATAACATGATACTATACTCAGCATTATTTCATTAAATAAATGCATGGATAAATGTACTTTTTCTATAATTTTAACAACTACCTCAGCAGCCAGGGCCTAATGGTTACCATAAGCAATCGTGTTACTGTTTCTTTTTACTCAATGCTCCTGTAAACCGTCCTTTTTGTAGTTATTTTGGCTTATTTTCCTGATGCTTGGAAATAACTCCCTTTACACTCAAACACATTTCATGAGTTAGTGCTTTTAAGTGAAGCCATCTTTATTTTCAAAATTTACATTCTGGATTATAACTCTTCTTTACTCTGTTCAATAAATTGTCTCATCCTTTCTATTCTATCTCTGAAGTATCTCCAATTTGTTTGTCTTTTTCCATCTTCACAGCACCACTGAAATTTAGGATCTTAAATTTCTGGGGTACATTCCTCCTTGATTTCCCTGCCTCTAGAATATTTACGTTTCTACTTTTCCCCCAAACTAAAAATTATCTTCATAGCATGTACTTGTAACCATTTAGTCTCCGTGTAAAGACAACACAATAGCTATCAATCATTGTATGAGAAAGTATTATCAAATTACCTTTCCCTCCTAACTTTTGAAGATACATTTTTCTGAAGATGCACCTAGTCCACTAAATTTTGTATCAATCCCTTTCTCTCCCCAGTGTGGGTTTTTTTTTTTTAAACTTTGGGTTTATTTATTTATTTATTTATTTATTTATGGCTGTGTTGGGTCTTCGTTTCTGTGCGAGGGCTTTCTCTAGTTGCGGCAAGCGGGGGCCACTCTTCATCGCGGTGCGCGGGCCTCTCTTGTTGCGGAGCACAGGCCCCAGACGCGCAGGCTCCGTAATTGTGGCTCACGGGCCTAGTTGCTCCGCGGCATGTGGGATCTTCCCAGACCAGGGCTCGAACCCGTGTCCCCTGCATTGGCAGGCAGATTCTCAACCACTGCACCACCAGGGAAGCCCCCCAGTGTGTTTTATCATCCTCTACCCTGTAGCTCAAGTTCATGGTTTCTGATTCTAGTTTTATCATATTTAATATATTCTTATGTAATAAAATTTCAAATTATATATTTATTTTATCCCTTTACTTAAACCGCATATTATCATTTACATAGAAAGAGTTTGTAGCCAGAGACATGGGTGTAGATTTGACCTCATAATTTTCTATTTTAACTTTGCTGTGCCTCAAATTTATCAGCTTTAAAATGATGCCTTCAATAACTATAGATTTGGTGAGGATTATTAGTACATTAAAGAAGATGTATAAATAATAATCACCATTATTATAATTATTCCAAGGTAGGACACCTTCCTTTATTTTAACTACAAAATCTAGTGGCTATTCTCAGATGAGTACATGAACAAGTGAGACTGATTTGACATAATAATAAAGATTTTAGTTTTATTAAAAACACGGTGCAAGATTAATAATAAAATAGATGTATTAGTAAACCCCAAATGGTAGTAGGCACTATATTCATTAATTTAAAGAAATGATCTTGTTTCAAATAAAGCTTTACCACCTACAAGCTGTTTTAAGTTTGGTATTTAATCATTCTTATTTCAATTTCCTCTTCTAGTAATCTGTGTATTTACATCAATAATCATATTTTGGAGCTATAGCTTTCAGATTACATGAAATAATTTTATTTAGAATGCATAATGCTGTGCCTGGCACATACCAAGCACTCAAAAAAATTAGGCTCCCTCATCTTCACTGAAGCCTTTGGCTAAGCAACGCATGTCTCCTCTTCCCAGGCAGTGAGGCAGAGCTCATTTCTTCCAGTCCCATATTTACTGAGCTTTGCTGCATGACTTGCATAGGCCAATGACATATCAGCACATCTGATACAAGGAGAGATAAGCACTGTATATTGGGGCTTGTCCTCTTTTTGTGTTGTGATCATCACGTAAAGCAGTCTTGGCAAACCTGTTGGAGAGGCTCATTCCATACTAACTTCCAGATATGTGAGTGAAGCCATCTTGAACTTCCAGCCTCTGCCAAGCCACATATAAGTATAGTTGAAAAAGTGACCACAGATGAGACCAAACAAAGAGCCCAGCCCAAAATACCAATCCAGAAAATTATGAGCAAGTAAATAAGAGTAATCTTAAATCACTAAGTTTCAATGTGGTTTGATGCATAGCAATATATAATTGATATATTCTCTATCACATTGCTTAGTTTTGTTTTTTTCATAACAATTACTATTGGAAATGCCAAGTGTATTAATGTGTTTATTTATTTACTTTGTTTATTGACTGAGTCTCCTCAGTATAATAAAAAGCTCTATAATATGAGTAAGACTTGTCGATTTGGTTCACTATTGTATCCGCATGGCTTAGAATATTTGGGGGCCCATATTAGATACTCAAACAATATTTTAACTTATTTTGAATGAATAGATGAATATAATAGATGAATATATAAGTTTCTTTATTCCAAAGGAGTCCTAGTAATTTATATCCATGGAGTAGAATTTCCACTGACATATTCTCCTATCCCTCTACTCCAGTGAATATCAAAAATATAGAAGAGGCATGATATTCAACAACTCAGAGTTATAAAATTTTTTAACTTAACATTAACTATAATAATATATATTACATGATCTGGTATATAGCATATATAACTATAAAGATATGAAATATACTGATTCAACAAATGACATAAGAAAAGTGAACAAGCTACATGCTACCAAATAATATTTTAAAGCCCTTTAATTCGTTTATGATAGGTTAAGATAGAGGAGAAACCTGAATATATTTTTCCTACTGAATTCTGTGGCTAAATCTCTGATTGAGCTTTTGCCTGGCTCTACATCCCAGGATTATCAAAGGTCATTACAAGGGTCTTTTCAAAGTCCCAATAAATAGGACCATTCTAAACTACCTGAGCTTTGATTAAATTTAAAAAATAAGACTAAGTTGTAGCAGGTGGACACCAAATTATCAGTTTACTGATAAAGGCTATGTGTGAGGATTTAACTTTCCTGTGAGCAAAAAGGATTTGCTCTATACAAAAATATTGTCAGAATTGTGTATACCCACACTACACACCGAACACACACACAAACATACATATGAACACACATGCACACACCACATTCAGGTGATTAGCCGAGTAAGATTTGTGGTCCGAAATAAGAGAAGAGAACCCCTCCTCCCAGTAGTTAGTTACTCCCAATAGGAAAAATGAAGAAACTGAGCAAAGCATGTTCAATTTATTCCCTTAAATAGGGAATCAGGTGTCATTCAAAATACTCCGGCAGAAAGGGGCAGAGAGAGAACAGTCACCTCAAACTATTCGATCTCACCTCCTACATTAAAAAAAAAAAAAAAAAAAAAAAATCAGGCATAAGGAGAAGAGAGCCCCTTCACACTATTCAGTTATTTTCCTTTGGAAATATTTAGTTTACTGTCAGATAGAAACGGGGCGATACCAACTATCTCTGACAATAATTTTATTCCCCCCTTCGTAAGTGCATTCATTGAACTAAATCAAAGGCCTCTTTGCACCCAAGCCTGAAAATTCACCCATTAGTTCATCACTCAATACAAACCCTCTCCTTTAATCAAATTTTTAAGGTGAAATCATATGTCAAATATCAAATGCCATTGCAAGTGCAAGTCCAATAATGTTAATTTTTGAAGGAATTAAAGTCCAAAATAAAAAGTATTTGACCCATGTCAATTATATTACAAATCAATTAAATTATAAAATTCATCCTCACCTATTCACTTATTGTTTTGAGTCTGAGCTAGAGGAGCTCTTGATGCATGGGTAGAGTGCTCTAACCTTAATTGCTGAACAATCTTTTTATTTGTCTAGAATCCATGACTTAACCTGTGTACATAAACTTAATTGGGAGAAATCTCTCAGCAAATTTTGTTTTTGTGCATTTACCAGATTTTGCAGGGCCAGGGAAGGGACGTGTCTGTTTATTCTGGGTATCTTTTTCTAAGACTATGGTATTGGGTGCACTACTACTTTTTTTCAAAATTTAAAAATTTGAAATGCTGGAAGTCCCAATCACCTATTCTGTATTAAAATCTTTATATGGTCTTTTTTTGAGCTCTTGAATTTTGCATTTCAATGGGCCCTGCCTGGTGAATATGGCCACCATGTCTTGTGTGGTGACATTTCGAGTCCTGTGCCACAGTTTCTTCATAGTATTTTATAATTTTACATATACATCAGCAATTTATGAGAGTGCCTATGTCCACATGGCTTTCCTAATAGAGTAGGTATCACACATTGGATTTAATAAAATAATTTATTAGACACGATCATTTTGAAGTTGCATTTCTTTTACGAGTAAGATTAAAGATATTTTATATATTGAAGGGCCTTTTGTATTTCTACTTTCCATGAAATGCCTGCTCACAGTTTTTGTTTAATTATTATCAAATTTTTTTCTTTTCAGATTTTATAATCACTTTCAGTTATGGAACTTAGCCCTTTGTGATTTAAAGTGCAAATACTTTTGCCCCTGTTTTCATTTACTTCATTATTGTTGTTGTCATTATTATTACCAAAGGGGTTCTAAAAATATTTTTATTAGGATATCCTTTATATACAATTAAATGAACACTTTTTAGTGAAAAATTCTATAAATTTTGAAAAATTCATACAGATATATAACTACCACAATCAAGGTAGAGAAGAGTTTTATCTCTCCTTGCATGGGCAGTTTAAGGTGTCTCACACAATTTAGGTAGGATTTCATAAGTGGAATACTATTATATGATTTTAAAATTACTAAGGTCAGAATATCCTCTCTACATTCTAAAATCTGAGATCAAATGCCACAGCTTAGTCTCACTAAGTTTTATTATTCTCCACAAATAGCACCTTTTTTCTTTGTTTCTCTTATTCTTAACCCATGAACTAGAAAATGTGTTGTTTTGGGGGAGTATCACCTTTCAGCAGTCTTGTTGCCCCATGGTGGAATACTGTCACTGTCACATGTACAACTCTGTATTAGTCTTTAACTCTGAAATCTCTCACAACTATGACCTTTGTGGCAATAAAGGGATAAAAAATATTAGACTCTTGTGTCTCTTTTCTTCTTATTTCACATGTACATTCTCTCCAACACTGACTTATTCGCCCTTCACTTGTGAAAGGTCAGTCAGGAAAAATACTTCATCTCAGGTGGTATTTGAGTGACTGGGCTGTTTTGTTTTTTTTTTTTTTTTGATCGGCCAAGAAAGATGACTTAGGTATGCATTTAGTGAATTTATTTAGAAATTTTGAAACAAATTTCATGAACTGTTAGGGTTTTCCCAGTTGTCCCAGTGAAAGTTTGTCTTCTAGAACTATTCTTACCTGCCAATAGGTCCACTTACCCAGTGCTGTGAGACGAAGGTGCAGGTCAGGAGTCAAACAGCCACAGCAAAGTGTTCAGTTGAAACAGACATCGGAAAAATATAAGTAGTAGAGGAGAAGCAGTTTGCATTGTCAGGATCCAGAAGTTAGTCTGTTGAAAATTATAATAGAAGTGTCAGGTGGTCAATAAAAATAGCATTCTACTTTTCAAGATTTTATGGTATTTATGGGTTTTAGGACATATTTCAAATCTAATTTATGGTGATTTATTTCTCATTCCAAATTAGTCATTCCCTTATGTAAATAATTTTGTATTTAAATGTTGTATTCATTTCTGAAAGGAAGGACCCCAAAATATAATCCTTGTGCTCCCCAAATCTGGATATCCCCTCGCTATAGTCTGAATGTTTGTGTCCAGCCAAAAATCTTATGTGGAAATCATCATCCACTTACAGATCAGAACACAGAGAATGGAGGGTTCCATCAATCTCTAGGTCAAGTTCGCATGGTTAGTTGAGGTCTAGTGTCTTTGTGCTTAACCATTTTATTATCCTGAGAATTTGTATTTAATCTCAAATATAAAAACTATGATTCCAAGTTGTCAATTTACTATTTCATGGCCTTTATGTTTGAATTATGCATCTAAAATGTCCTTTCTTCTTTTCCTCTTATTCTTTTACCAATATCTTCTCAAAAATACAATGAATAACGTATGTAGAAATGTTCTATTGAATAATGTCTTGTCAAAATTTTGTCTTGAAAGTACCTCATATATCACTTACTATAATGGAAGACACGAGAAAGAGAAAAGATCTTAGCATGTGCATAACCTTAGAAAATATGATAACAAATATGGGTCCAGATTTTGAAGCAACTGGCAGGTCAGGGTACCCACTAGGAAATAAATATTTTATTCTAGCAACAGAGTGGATTCAGGGGATTTAGTTCCTTCACACATCTTGTCAGAAGATAATGAGATGTAATGCTTTATAAATTATAAAACAAGCACTGGTTTCAGAATGACATGAGTCTTGAAATGCTTTTGTGGCATGTACATAGTTACGAATAGCCCTTTGCCATCACTTGTTAATCAGAACTGAGGTGGAGTCAGTTCAGTTTAGTGTGTGATAAGCTGCAGTTGAAACTCTTTTATTGCCCTCCTTCTGAATAGACAATATCCACTCCAGTACATTTCAATAATACCAAGAACAGGGTTAATATATTTGACCCATATTAGAATCATCTCTTGTTGAGTCTACATGTCCTCTGATCCATTAAGATCTAAATTAATATTAAAAATGCAAAGCAAGATGAAACTATAAAAAAATGCTGATGTCTTTTATTTCCAAAACCGCATGTTCGAAACAGTTCTCTGAAAAGGGTCTATGTAGTATATTCTAGACTTGATATTATTAATAAAGTCAGTAGCCAATGTCTTATTTGGCTAGACTAAGGAGATGAGTCAGTTATAATAATTTATTTTTGCATAACTCGTTGAGGATCGTAAGCTATTTCATAGATCATATTTTATTTATACCCATTTTAAATCTCTGATGTGCTATACGTAGATTTGTTATCTCTAAAATATCATGTTATAATTTAGGAAACTGAAATTTGATGATGTTTAAAAATATGCCTATGGACTTATAGTTCATGGTAGGGAGGATTTCTCTATAGATAGGTAGAGAGATAGATGGATAGATATTACTTTGCAAAAAAAAAAAAAAAAAAACCTCATCAAGAGTAGTTTGAATGGTGTTTGCCTTCACTGATTCACTGTGGATACAGAGTGAGGAACTTTCCTATACCTTGGCCGATTTTCATACTTTTGCTAAATTTAGATCAGCTTCCAACCTTGATTTTTTGTGTTTCAGTGTTGTGCAATATCTCCAAAAGTGTCTTTAATGTGAAGGTTTTTTCTGGTGTCACTTCCTCTGGGACATCTTTATCCTTTTCATTACAATTACTTTACTCATTTATGTCTATAAGTTTGCCTTCAACAAGTTTCTCTGTATCCATATTTGGAGTCCCTTGAATGACAACAGTGTCAACATTCCAATGATCAGTTACTTCTTCTGTAACTCCATTCACATTTGATTCAAATTTTCCTACCAGAGCTGTAACTTTTTGTTTTTTGTGCACTTTCATTTTGGGGGGAGCCAGTGTCCTTTCTCTACTCATTTTTGTATAATATCATGTGGGTTTATTGCTGAGTGACAATGAAGCAACACAACTAAATTCTTTATGTTTGTGTGTAAACTAAATAACAGCTGTGCAGACTTTGAAAGATGTGACGTGTCTGTCACTATGATGTATATCTGTTTTGACATAATGACTTTTGGACTGAATAGCTTGCAGCAAAAATTGTTCTTCATGGAATTACACAGTTAATATACTGTGGTAACAGAAATTTGAACCTTTTTGTTGGGAGATTGGTGATATTTAACTAAACCACTAAACCATGGTAATGGAGATCCACATGTATCAGGACCATGAAAACTGAGTTCTGCCTGTATTAAGGTTTTGACATATCCTTCTGTATTCATGCGCTACCCAAATGAACTTTTGATTCTGCATATATTCTCTTGACAAATTCCCAAAAGCATACATTATACCAAATTTCCCTATTTACTTTTAAAAAAATTGTATGAGTATGAGAGAGCCCCCAAATCATCCATTTGTTAGGCAAGTGGTATCTAGTTTAATTTATATGAAAAAAACATGGTTCACACTTACTGGTAAAACACAATCTATAAAATATTCAGTTGGTCAAGGAAAAAGCATGACCCTTTTCTTCTACAACCAATATATTTCAACACAATAAGGAGTAAAAATATCAGTTCCAGTCAAGTTAAACACATTGATTTCATTACTTTTAGTTACACTTAACATTGTTTACCTTATATTTTAAAATCTTGTGTTTTAATTGATTTGGTTGTTATGTAACACTGTGCTATAACAAGCATTTGAACTAATATCTCAAAATTAAATGCTTTTACACTCAGGCTCCTCTTCTGAAGGTGCCACTAATTTATTCCCTGAGGAAAAAAAAAAATTACTTCTGATCCTGGCTATGTTTCCAACATATATCCTTTCCCGATATAAAGGTGTAAAAAATTAGTAAACCGAAACCTCCATTAAATCGAGTTGGGAGACTAGAAGCGGAGCTCTCACTCCCTGAGACTTGGCAGAGTCCGACAGGAAGAAAGACTCCTTCCTGGCAAGCCCTCAGTCAAGGAAAAGCCGTGGGCTGTTGTTTACTACAGCCCTCCCAAATTCATTTTCCTCCCTATGAAAGTGTCCTCCTTTCCCTTGCTGTGCAGGGACTTGCACAAGGCTCACCATGGTTACAGACCCTGAACTGCAGTTCCCTGCTGATCCCAAATAAACCCATCTTTGCTGGAGAAATATATGGTAGTCTATTTGTTTCAGGTCAAGATACTGGTGTCCGTACGGTGACCAAGGAAGACCCCCAGTGGCTCCAGGGCTGGTGAGCAAATAGGTGCAGTACCTACAATTGAGTCCATTGTCACTCATTGCTTTTTTGTCAGCCTGAAGTTTGAAGGTATGAATTTCTTTCTGGATCCGAGCTCATGTCCTCTTTGTGTCTGAAGCTTTCCAGGTTTTATTCAGGATCTATTTTAACATTTCATCTTTCTGAGGCCTTGTTTTGTATAGGAGTACTCGTTTGGCACTTTGGCCTGATTTTGAGATTAGACTGTTTCCACTGAAGATCGCTGAAAACACCTTTGGCTCATTCCTTTTGGAACAGAGGCTATTTTTCTGAAATGGTGCTGGTTTTTCAGCCTTTGACCTGTCCCTTTGTAAGGGGCTATTCTCTGGACTGGCCTGGCTCTGTCAGCACCAAGCTGTCTCCTTAGAACAGGCTGGGATTAGCTTATAAACTATTTGAATTGAGTTGTTTGTGCTGTAAACTGCTTGAGCTCTGTTTACTCTAGAGAAAAACCTCTGAGAAATAGGATCCCAGTTATCTAAATATTGTGAGGGCACCTCTGCCCCCTGCAAAAGGACTCGTGCCAATTTTATGTTTAAAAATCATGGTCCTCCCTCATGCTCATTTTTAACTAAATGAACTGACCTGACCAAAGGCAATTTAGAATACCAGTGGCCATTATGGGGAACTTTTGAAATCTCCAACCTTAATTTTCTTAAAGCCAAATTGGATGACAACAGCTCAAAAATTTCCAGAACTGAGTGGAATGCTTATTTCAATTGCAGCTTCCCAGTGTTACCAGGAGTCTAAAATTGACTCACTGCAAATTAAGATTTTAAGATTAACTGAGGCAAACAAAGGATTAAAGGAAGAAAAAAAGACTCTCAAAGCCTCAGGCTCTTCTTCCTCAGCTTCTTTATCTCAGGCTCCACACCTGGCGCCATATTGTCTCTCTTCCTTGCTCCCCATGGACAGATGGACAGACCCCACCTCAGGTGCCATCTTCCTCCTTCTCTTCTGTGCCCCCTATGCCTCCTCTATACCTCAAGTTCCCCGTACTAATTCCCTCACCAAACTTCCCCTATACTCTGAAACCCTCCCCAATCCCTTTTTTCTCTGAACTTCTCAGAACCTGTCCCTTTAAAATTAAGCTTTCTGAGGATCCAGAGACAAAACCCTTAATTTCTTATATTCCCTGGACTAAAGCTAAACTTCAAGCCATAGTCAAAGATTTTCCCAAAATAACCAAAGATCCTCACAGATTTGCTGAGGAATTTAACAGTCGTTCAAACTCATCAACCTGGTTTCCCTGACTTCTATCAGCTAGTTCGTATGATTGCCAGTGAAGAACAGGCCCAGCATTGGATGAAAACCACTAATTGGGAAAATCCTGAAAGGTCTCTAGAATTACAACTGGGAGACCAGGCCGCTAATTTATTAGATGATCAGATTCAGGCAATCACTAGGTGACTTCACTGAGCAATTCCTAAGGCTTTTCCAAAGCCCGTTGATTGAAACAAAACTCAAGTGTGTGCACAAAAACCTGATAAACCTCTTCATAACTATTATAATTGGCTTCAGGTTGTTTTTAAAGAAGATTCTGGTCTTCCTTCTGTTATTCATTCCACTCAGGGAGCTTTTAATCTGATTTGTATTAATGGGCTGAACCAGGAACTTTCTCTTCTAATAAAAAAGACTGGGATGAAATGAGAAAATATGTTCACTCCAGATTTAGTTAATCTTGCAAACCAGCTTTCTCTCCTTCTAGGTGAGTCACCTCAACAGAAGACTGCAAAAATTCATCTTCAACTCCAGCAAATGAAGGTTCCTCAACAAAACCAAAACCCTCCTAGTTTCTTCTATTATTTCAAACAGCCAGGATGTTGGAAAATAGATTGTTATAAATTTAAGCAGTTTAGAGGCTTTCAGCCCTCTAACCAGCCTTTCCAACATCCCAATTCTCAATGACAGGCCCCAAGGAACTGCAGGCGCTCTTCCCAATCTTCCCTCTTAATCATCTTGGAGAAACATTTCTCCAGATTGGGTTGAATGTCTTCCAGTTCTAATTGACAGCAGAGCTGCATTCTCGATACTCAACCCCACTACTATAAAACAGCCCCTGTCTCAGAGTACTAAAACAGTTCAATTGTGGGGATCTCTAATGAACCTCTAGAGTTCCTGATCTGAACATATTTCCTTTTGTTTAGACCTTTTAAGAAATACACGACCTTTTCTCTTTAGCTCCTCTGCCCCTACCCATTACTTAGGCTGAAGCTTCTTACAGAAGTATCATATTGGAACTTATTTTTCCCAAAATGGGAAAATGACTCTAGCAATTGACGGTAGTCATAAAAGTAACCAACCAGATGAATTAAAAATCACCATTTGACATCTTCTATTTGTTCCATCCCTAATGGTACTAGAGCTGATTCTGCAAACACTGATCATTTTTCCATATTCAATCAGCTACCACATTCCTTATGGCCAAAATCTCAAACTGATGTTGGCAAAATTCACAGTGCACCTCCCATTAAGATACAAATAGACTCCTCAAAACCTCTTCCCAGAATTAATCAATACCCTATAAGTAAAAAGCCCCTCAAGGCACAAAGCCCATAACAGAAGATTACAAAGCCTAAGGCTTCATTACCCCTTGTATTAATACTAGCCCCTGTAACACTCCCATTTTACTGGTGAGAAAACCTAAGAGACAAAAGTAGAGGTTTGTCCAGGATCTCTGAGAAATAAGCCACATTGTTATCCCTGGGCACCCTGTTGTTACCAACTATCGTGTGTTACTAACATCCATTCCCTCCAAAATTCTTTAATATAATTGATTATTACGATTACAGAGTATTCTTTAGTATTTCAGTTGATGAAGGGAGACAATATTTTTTGTCTTCACTTGGTAAGAAAAATAATTCACCTGGATAGGAATCCCTTAAGGTTTTACTGAGAGTCCTTCTTCTTTCTCACAAATCTTAAAGGCTGATCTGGATGATATATAGTTCCCTAGAGATTCTACTTTGTTGTAATATGCATGCGAATCATTTGCTTCTTTGCTCTCCTTCTGAAGCCTCTACACAGGAAGACAGTATCCACTTGTTAAAGCTTTTAACCTTAAAGAAACACAAGGTTTCCAAAGAAAGATTATAGTTTGCCCAAACCCAGATTTGATCTTTAGGGCATCTGATATCAGAACCATGGCTACACCTAGATCCAGATAGACTTTATGGTGTCCTAAGATTCCCAAAACCCCAAATTAACCACAAACCATGAGGTTTTCTCTGGCTAGTTGGTTATTGCTGAAATTAGGTTCCAAATTTCTCTATGGAAAAACCTCCATATGTTGTACTCAACAATAACAACCCTGACTCAATTTTATGGGAAGAACTGGATGACATAAAGTTCAAGTCTTTAAAGGAGAGCTTGATGAACCCACCTGACCTTGGACATCCCAATTATCAGATTTCCTTATTGTATATAAAGAGGAAAGGAATGACTTTGAAGTATTTACCCCAGAACACAGGGACCACCATCAAGCCATAGGATATGATAGCCAGCAACTGAACCCTGTGGCATGGGGGATACATCCCTTGCCTTAGAGCCATTATGGCCACTGCCCTTTTGGCTAAAGTCACTGAGAAAATCCTTGTGGGATCCTCTTTATTTATTTCTGTACTTCATGCAGTTGAAAGTCCCCTGAATTCTTATCACATCAACATTTCTCAGTCATCCCTCACACCTACTATAAGTCCATTTGTTAACTGCTTCTCACGTAATTCTTTTATATTTTAATAACCTTAACCCAACTACTTTTCTCCTCTCCATCACCAACAAAGTCCCTCATGACTGCTCAACACTGATGGACTATCTCCTGACTTCTGATGATCTACAGGAAATTCCATTGGGTAACATTGACTTCTCGTGGTTCACTGATGGTTCATATTTATAAGGTGACAATGGCAAATATTGTGCTGTGTATGCCTTTACAACTCCTTTTGATGTTGAGGCAGCATCTTTACCTACGGCTACTTTGGCCTAGTAGGCTAAATTATATGCTTTTACATGTACTTTAACTAAGGACAAAACTGCCAGTAACCTGATAGTAGATATGCTTTTGGAGTAGCTAATGATTTTGGAATATTTTGGAGGCAACAACACGTCTTTCGTACTTTCAGTGGAAATGAAATTTAAAATTGCCCCAATATTCAGGAATTATTAAATGCAATACTTTAACTTGCCAGTTTAGCTGTTATTAACATTCCTGGGGATTCTAAACTTGACTCTTTGGAAGCTAAGAAAAATCACCTTGCTGATATATCCACAGGAATGCTGCTCTTAAAGGGACCAGCAGCAGCCAAATCTGTGTCATTGTCCAAAGGGATACTTTCCCTAAAGATAATTTTGAAAAACTGGCTAGAGATACCCCAAATTGGCCTAAGAAAAGAAAAAAAAAAATTAAAAACTCAACAATTATCGTTTTGTAAGAAGAGAAAGCTCTGGTTTGAACCAAATAAAAACCCAGTCCTATTGGAGATTCTAAAATTCCCACCCTTCACCACTGTATGTTCATTAAACCATTGGTCTACTGACCAAATGACAGCCTTCGTGGATCAGTGTTGGTGAGGAGACTTTATTAAAAAGGCCACAAAATGCACCTATCTCTCTTGTCCCACTTGTCTGAAGTACAACCAAGGGAAGCCTGTCAGTACTGCTCCTGGACATTTAGAATTGCCAAATGGACCATTCAAGGTCTGGCAAATGCATTTCATACCACTACCTCCATCTCATGGATATAAATATGTTTTAGTTATGGTCTGTATGTTTTCACATTGGACTGAAGCCTTCATTTGCAGAGAGGCTACTGTTTCTTCTGTGGCTAAAGTCCTTTTAGAAAAGTTGTTATCCCTACCTGGGCATACCCCTCTCAGACTTCTTAGTGATCAAGGAACCCATTTTACTGTCCAGGAACGTTCATGCCTCTGAACTGTTTGGCTGGTTCTTACAACACTTTCACTGTGCTTAGCATCCTCGATCCTCTCGTTTAGGGAACACACGAATGGCATTTTAAAGACTCAGTTGGCAACATTTATAGGGGCTCTCCAAATACCTTGGCTGAAAGCATTGTCATCGGTCCTTCTAAATCTCAGATTCACTCCTTTTGCAATGCATTAACACTCACGCTTTGAGATAATCACAGGATGCCCAATGCACTTGGCTCCTGCTTCTTTTGACTCACAACTGATAAAAGGAGAGATACTCCATTACAGCAAAGGCCTAATTTCTTCCATAAAAATGGTCATGCTTTGGTACAGCAATCTTTTCATGGTGAGCCGTCGGGAGATGAAGACCTTAAGCATCACCCCTTGCAACCTGGAGATTCAGTCTATTGGAAAAGACCCCTCCAGAAGAACTCTCACTGGAGAGACACCTATCAGATACTGCTAACCAACACTTGTGCTGCCAACCTCCAAGGAATAGACTTGGATTCATGTGATGCACCTAAAGAAAGTGCTGAACCTTGGCTACACATCATCTTGTGACCTGAAGGTAAAGATTTCCTGGAACTAAAGCAGAATATAGCTAATGAGACAGCTTTCCCAAGACATCTGGACCAGGCCTGTTGAAAGTTTGTCAAACATTTGATGATGACATCACACTTCAGATGATCTCCAGTGTCTATGATCTTAATAACATGTGGTCTTTAGATAAAAAGTGCCTGAGAGTTCTCCTACCTATCCCTCCTTGTTACTTGAATGAGACTCTAATAACTTTCCAATCTGTGCACTTTTCCTCCAGCACGAGACACTACACCCAGGAAAGGTCCTTTCTACTACTGAGGAGCAAACAGTCACTGAAACTGGAAAACCTGACTGTTAATCAGTGATGCTATCAGAAAAAGATATTGATCAAAAAAGAAAAATGTAAAAAATTAATAAACAGAAACCTCAGTTAAATGGAGTTAGGAGACGAGAAGGGAGAACTCTCACACCCTGTGACCACAGCAGAGTCCAATGGGAAAACAAAGACTCTTCTTCTTTCCTGGCAAGGATTCAGCCAATGAAAAGCATGGACTCTTTGTCTTCTACAGTCCTCCCAACTTCCTTTTCATCTCTATAACATCCTTCTCCTTCCCTTGCCATGTGAGGACTTGCAGGTGGCTTGCCATGGTTGCAGACCCCAGAACTTCAATTCTCTGCTGATCCCGAATAAGCCCATTTTTGCTGGAATAATACCTGGCACTTTGTTTTAGGTCAACAAATGCAAAGAGAAAACTTTTCCTCCTGCTGACATATATATTGAAACAATTTAAGTGGATGATTTGAAAATTGCAAAAGTTTGTGTAATAATAGCTTCCATTTAAAGGGTACCAATGCATGAAGTGTGTTACAAGTGCTTAATTCACTGTGACTTATATAATGTCCACAAGAGCTCTCTAAATTGGAAGTGTCAGTATGATGCTTGTTCTACATTTAAGAATACTGAGGCAGAGAATCATTAAGTAATGTGACTGAAGTCCTTACAGTATTAAGTATGAGAGTATTTACTTGAACCAAGGCTGTCAGACTCCAGAGTGTGAACACTACGGTGTCTTGTCACTAAGTTATGTATTCTGACAATTTCATTTTATTAAATTCTATTCTATCCATATTATCAAATCTATTCTATCAAAATCTATTCTTCAAAAAATCACTAATATAGAACACAGAAAATTGGATATTTAGTCTGGATCCCCACCAGAGGAAAGTAAACTATTAAAAATAAATTAATATGGCTTTACTGATATGAATGGAAGATTAAAACATTGCTCTCCATTTTGATCATCTTATATATTCTACTTTTCTCCCAATGTATGTTGTTTAAGGTATTTGATATTCATAAATCAAAATGTACAACTATTACCACTCAAACTAAAATTAGTAAATTGTATGAACTGTTTGATTTTAAAGAAGTCTGAATATGTTTATAAATTTTCCATATATGCAGAATTCTCTTCGCTGTTTAATAACATTGTCTAGTGGATTTTGATTTAAATCATTCATTCTGTTTAAATATTCCAAACAGTTAGTTAAAAATCTTCTGAACCATTTTGAAAGGAAGTTACTGAATAGTGATTTTAGCTGAATATTCAAACATATTCATATATTTAAAACACTTGGATAACAACTCCCTTACCAGTTATTAAAGCAAGGGGTGTTATTCAGGCTAAAATTATCTAGAAAAAAAAAAAAGTTGAGATTATTTCATCACTTTTAATATACTAAATGATAGATATAAAGTTTGTTAAAATATAGGAACTGTGGGTAAGGAAAATACTATAAATCAGGAGAACAGAGTATAACAGAAGAGCACATGAAGAATGTTGATGAAATCGGAATGTGTCTTGGGATATATAGTGAATATTCATTCACCCAAGAAAAACTTATCTAATCTTTATCTATAGTTCAGCATTTTAATTACATGGCTAGATTTGAATTCATATGTTTAACAAGGATATGCATTTTAATTTTACTTAACCTCAACATAATTTGATTAAAAATATGAATGATTTTATTCTTCTGCTGAATACTTGGCACTTTCTGCATTTACACAAATGAAAGCTTAGGTATTGGAAATAGACTTTGGGTTTTATACCAAATCTAGTCTCTTTGCATTGATATCACATTGTTATATATATTAATAATAGAAGAATAGTTTTGAGATATTATAGGAAACAGAGCTGAAACATTAGTATTATTCCTTAATGAAAGCTTTCTATTCTCTCATAATTTCAGAAAGTTGTATGTTTTTGTGATATATTAGTTTTATTTTTTTAAATTCTTTTCATAGAAAAAAGTGCTTTTAGGTAAGATTATACTTGAGAATTAAATCAAAGAAAACCTAATAGGCACTGACTTGGTAAAGAAAGGAGGAATAAAGTATCTCTGTAACCAGCAAATTAAATCTTTCTCAACTCATATTATGAGATCTTACAGACTTAGTGTTACATTTGGAGGTAAATATTAAAAATATAAAATGTTTTTTATATGTGACTGTTGAGGGAAATATCTTAACTTTGATTCCAGTCACCTTTCCACTAAAGCCGAAATAATTTTTCTGATATTCAATGTTTCTTCTATCACGAGAAAGAAAAATGCTCTTAAATACGTTCTCCATCATATGGCTGTTTTGGTTAGACTTTACCCCATCAGGAATAAACAAGCAGTGCCCTAGGTTTATGCCCTTCTTAGTAATCAAAATTAGTCCACAGTAATTAAGCTGCTTCCTAACCTTGGACAGGTAAGTCATTATGATTTAAATGGGTTTATTTTTATTTTGAAGGTAGAGTGGGAACTGAACAAGATTTCACTGACATTATGCCAAAGGAATAATATCCTACAGAAAAATGAACACTTAAAATTTTTAAAAACCTAGTTTTAAACATCTGTTTTACAGTTGAGAAATCCTGCTACTCATTGATTAGTTTACACTGATATTTCCCAGAATTTTAGTGCTCTTATCTAAGTTATAATAAAAGTACTATTAAAAAACTTGTTTTGATGGTTTAATGAAATGTTATATTTTAAAAACATATTGTAAGCCATAAAGTATTATGAAACTAAGCTATTACTATAGTATAATTAATTGAGTACAAATTTCCCAAAGGAAGAAACTGGTGAAAAAAAATACAAATATATATATTTGATTTAAAGATGTTGTTTGATAGATTATGGAAGGGTAAAAATATTCTTAAATTATAACTGATGATCACTTTTTAACTTTACTATTTCTAGAAATTCCTTTTTCCATGTATACTTAAAATGTCAAAGAAAAGATGCCAACATTTTTTATCTTTGGTCTTGAAACAGATGTTGCTGATATGAATTGTGCATCTGTCCTTTGATGACAATATGAGTCGTGTTCTGAGTTCTGGAGAGATGTGTGTAGATGGCCTAGATTGTGCCTTTTAGGACATATGTAAGCTCAACAGCAGAAACGAAGTAAACGCACATTCCAGTCTACTCTTCTGGCTTTACGCTTTGCAAATTATTTTTCAAGCATATATATTTGCTGTAACTTCTGTATGTATTATACCATGATTTTATACATTTATTTTAATGTCTTATTTAAATTAATATTGTCATGGGCTCAATTGTGGACCTCCCCACCCACATTTGTATGTTGAAGTTCTAACCCTCAGTACCTCAGAATGTGACCATTTGGAAATAGGGTGTTTAAAGAGATAATGAAGGTAAAATGAAATCATTAGGGTGGGCCTTAATCCATATGACTGTTGTCTGATAAAATGAGATTAGGACAAGGACAGACGCAAGGGAAAGATCAAGTGAAGATAAAGAGAAGAGAATCATCAACAAGCCTAGAAGAAAGGCCTCAGAAGAAACCAACCCTGCTGACACCCTGATCTCAGACTTATAGCCTCCAGAATCATAAGACAAGAAATCTTTGTTGTTTAAGCCACCAAGTCTGTGGTACTTTGTTACAGCATCCCTAGAAAACAAATACAAATGACAATAAACCAAATAAGATATAATTCTTATTTTCCACATTTGTTGTGTTTTAATTTTTGTTCCTTTTCTTACAAGAATCTCTAGACTAATCCATATGTTTCATGATGCCATTTATTAACGAAACTAAAAATTATGGTAAAAATAGATTGTTACTATCAAGGACAGTCACAATGAGTTCATAAAACCCAGAGAGCTGAAATGACCAGAAGTCAATACTTCTGAATCAAGACCCAGTGAAATTTTATATGTAATACTGCACTTATAGTTGATTAAATATGTTTGACATTGTCTTTCATGTTAGAAATGTGTTTGATTGTGAAAAGCCCACATTTACAGAATTTTTTAAAACTTATTGTTCCAAACAACCATAAGAAAATGAATTAACCAATTTTAGGAAAATTCTTGAGAGTGTTTTTGATATTTCTTATCTTCAGTTAAAATGTACTTTAGCATCATATTTATCAGATACCAAAAAATTATAAATATTTACTAACTGAAAGAAATAAGCAGTTGTTATTCAAAGTGGCTGAGAATTCCACTGTTAACACATATAGAAAAGAACAAAATAGTGAGCGGGAACTTTTTACTGTATTTTGGATGCTCGTTTGCAGTTTGGGCTGTTACTCTTTCTGTTAAGTATCAAATAAAATTATGAGGGTCTAGAGGATCAGTCAGGGTGAGTCAGGGTCAGAGGGTAAAAGAGGATGCATCCTTGAACAGGAAAATGATTGGATGCATTAGTGTGGTAGGAGAATTTAGGACTAATTTTCCCTAAACTGTCAAAACACAGAGGATGGGGCTTCCCCGGTGGCGCAGTGGTTAAGAATCCATCTGCCGGGCTTCCCTGGTGGCGCAGTGGTTGAGAATCTGCCTGCCAATGCAGGGGACGCGGGTTCGAGCCCTGGTCTGGGAGGATTCCACATGCCACGGAGCAACTAGGCCCGTGAGCCACAATTACTGAGCCTGCGCGTCTGGAGCCTGTGCTCCGCAACAAGAGAGGCCGCGACAGTGAGAGGCCTGCGCACCGCGATGAAGAGTGGTCCCCACTTGCCACAACTAGAGAAAGCCCTCGCACAGAAACGAAGACCCAACAAAGCCATAAATAAATTAAAAAAATAAATAAATAAATAAAAATTTTTTAAAAAAAGAATCCATCTGCCAATGCAGGGGACACGGGTTCGAGCCCTGGCCTGGGAAGATCCCACATGCTGTGGAGCAACTAAGCCCGTGCGCTACAACTACTGAGCCTGCGCTCTAGAGCCTGCGAGCCACAACTACAGAAGCCCGTGTGCCTAGATCCCGTGCCCCGCAACAAGAGAAGCCACCACAATGAGAAGCCCGCTAGCCACAAATAGAGAAAGCCTGCTCGCAGCAACGAAGACCCAACACAGCCAAAAATAAAATAAATAAATTTAAACAAAACAAAACAAAACAAAACACTGAGGATGCCCTTTAACTTTCTAGGCAGCAGTGTTTGGGGGTTGTTCATTCTGACAGAACAGGGAAACTGGACCAGCACAAGGGTCAGTGAGCAGAGCAAAAGGGTAATTGCAGGCCTGGCATAGCATGGGTTATTAGATTGCTTTTCAGCTAAACACTCAATAGAAATAGGTAGTAATTAAGAAAAATTAAGGTGAAAAAATCATAAGACTAACATCTTTAAAAAAAATAAAGCACAAAATAACACCACTTTGTGGCCTACTAAAAGAGCACCACACAGTAGAGGTAGGTTTTCCAGCAGAATAGAGGAGCAGCTGTGATTCAACAAAAAAGTGAACCAGCACCTACCCACCCCCCCCAAAAAAATGTCACCTGGAGCCATTTTTCTTTCTATAGTTCAGTGAATGATTTAAAGATCTTACTCAGTATTTTATGGAATGGTGGAAATATTCTTTAATTATAACCAGTAATCATTTTTCAACTTTACTATTTCTAGAAACACGTCTGTCTAAAATGTTACAGAAAAGATGTCAACCTCTGTCTCTGACCTTGAAACAAATGCTGCTGGTGACAGAAGCAAGCTAGAGAGTTTCAACTTTATTCAATACCACTGTGACTCTATTGTACCATCCATATTGGTAGAGCCAGCCCATTTACATAGGCATTTTCAGTGTCAATACTTTCACAATTCCCTACGTTCAAAATCAATTCTAAGTTCATTAATACCCTAGAAAATTTTTCCTTTGCAATTAAGAAAAAATAACAATGATTTTTTACAACTGATATGGCATTTTAATCCTGGATTCCCTTTTGGATAAATTACCTATCTTGTCACAGCCTGGTTTACACTGGGCCACCATAACACATTTATACAAGTAACATAATTGTATCCTGAACTCAGCTGCCAGCTGATTACATTTTCATTCATAACCCATCTCAACTGCCCTGCTCATTATTCTAGGTTAAAAAGGCTTTAGATAAAGGAAATCTTCGTTTACTTACATGAAATTAGATCTGAATTTTGCATTCTAACCTCCATTAACCCATTCTTAAATTACCCACTACTGACATGTGAAATCATTTAAAACTCACTGATACTCATTCTATACAAAGCAATATATGTAAATAAAAGTTTTAAGGCTTTTGAGATATTACACGGTAACAACATTTTTAAGATGTTGTATCTATACCTCTTTTTGCAAGGAAAAAATCTGTTTAATTACTAGGAACAAATAACAGCAAATTCTGTATCTTTCACTACCTATCTCTTCTCTTTCCCCAGGGTCTTATGTCATCAGAGTAACTTAATAACAACCCTTCTTACAGGATTTGATTATTTGGGGTTAATAGTGCCATTATCAATAGAATGCTATATAATATTTAAATTGAAAGACTTTCTGAGAAATAAAACTAACCTGATTTTCATTCCCTTACATACTGTTCATATAAAATGTGAATTTACATATGAATTTTCAGTTCTGGAAAAAGAAAAGTCATTTGTCACTTTGGTTTGTAAATATATATTAAGGTCAGCATTTTCAGCTGACCTTAATGGCTTGACTAAATTTCAACTTATATAATTACTATCTGCCTATGCAAATCACCCCTTTAATTAAAATTGCATAATATAGGCCCAGTTTCATGATGTAAATTATGCTAATTTTTTTGAGTCATTAAACTTCACCAAGGATCGTCCATGCTTCTGCACTAGAGTTTCATGGATTTATCTCTAAATCATATAACTGATGAATTGGGACACAAAGCAGCCATTTTGCTGCAGCAGATTTATACAAACGATCCTATGAAAATATAAAAGCATACCATTTTATAACCCAGTAGTACAGACAAGCTATATCTATCATCCATATCCCTAGTCTCACCTAATTTTGACACTTTTGCTTTCTAAATGCCTATATTGTTGAATTTTTATAGAAATGTGCTATTATTTAATCAGAGAAGTAATTGCTTTGAATTATGTTAGAATTAGGTTAATTTCTAAGACATTATGGATCCAGTCTTCCCAAATTATTGTTAAAGAAGAATCCCTGCATTGATGTGAAATATAATGTACTTGAAACTCAAATATAACAGAACTTGTGACCAGTCTGAAACATATGGTAGTAGGAAAAAGTATAGAGAGATAAACACTGTGACTTTATGTAAATGGCTAATAATGAGAAAATTATCTCACAAAAGCAATAGCAAAATTTCTTTACAAACCATCTTTTATGCTTCCTCATTCCAAAGTTTTGCACCACATCAAATCCAGTCTCTCTACACACTCTGGCTTTACTATCCTGTTGCCCCTTCTTTCATTTTCTCTGTTTTCCCATTCACATCTGCCTACATGCTCCTGCCCCGCCACTATTTCAGTTGCCCTTTACTGGTGTCCTAAATACCTTATGGGTGTCATTGGCATCCCTGTTTCATCTACTGTCCTTGTTGCTCACAGAGAAATCTTTCGGGGTTGTCACATTCCTACTGTAAAACTGAGAATGACACGTATTCTTTTGCTGTCTCCATTTTTTTCATTTGCTTTTTGAGAAAATGAGGGCTTGAGCTTATTTACACATACTAAGGGGAGAAAGCCAATAGAATTAGAGCAATTGAAAACATAAATGAAAAAGGTGATAATCAGAAGATCCTAGAATAAAAGGAAGGAGAAATGACGCTGAACTCTGATGAGAAATTAGCTTTAGGCAAGAGAGAATGTGGGACATAGATGCTATCATAGAAAGGAAGGGGGAATGCCCACATGAGTTATCCTGATCTTCTTAGGGAGACAGAGAAACAGATGGTCTCTTAGGAGTAAAGAAAAATAGTAGTAGGTTTTTCTTGACTTGCAAAGAATAAAAGAGGCAACTGAAAGTATACACCAGATTCAAGTGAAGTCAAATACTAAGGCCACATTACAAAATTGGAGAGAAATGACTTCGCTTTTTCTGAAACAATCACAAATCCTCAGCTCATTCAGGAAAAGGAAACCACTACTGTTGTTTTCACATTTCACTTTTTATTTCACTGTACTTCACCACAGAATTGAAATCACTCACAACTTCAGGGACAAGGACATCCAAGAAATTTAGTATTATTACTATGGAAAACCTGAACGAACTTTTTGGCCAACCCAATAGTATCCAGCCTGTCTAGAGTAGAGATTTCAGACAAAGGTTGACATTGATATTGAACAACACTTTAATGTAATTTATTTTTATTTTTTAATTTATTTTATTTTATTTTTACATCTTTATTGGAGTATAATTGCTTTACAATGGTGTGTTAGTTTCTGCTTATTAAAAAGTGAATCAGGGCTTCCCTGGTGGCGCAGTGGTTGAGAATCTGCCTGCCGATGCAGGGGACACGAGCTCGAGCCCTGGTCTGGGAAAATCCCACATGCCGCAGAGCAACTAGGCCTGTGAGCCACAACTACTGAGCCTCCACGTCTGGAGCCTGTGCTCCGCAATAACAGAGGCCGCTATAGTGAGAGGCCCGCACACCGCGATGAAGAGTGGCCCCCACTCGCCGCAACTAGAGAAAGCCCTCGCACAGAAATGAAGACCCAACACAGCCAAAAATAAATAAATAAATAAATAAATAAATAATAAAAATAAAAGAATTCCTTTAAAAAAAAAAAAAGTGAATCAGTTATACATATGTCCCCATATCTCTTCCCTCTTGCATCTCCCTCCCTCCCACCCTCCGTATCCCACCCCTCTAGGTGGTCACAAAGCACCGAGCTGATCTCCCCGTGCTATGCGACTGCTTCCCACTAGCTATCTATTTTACGTTTGGTAGTGTATATATGTCCATGCCACTCTCTCACTTTCTCCCAGCTTACCCTTCCCCCTCCCCGTATCCTCAAGTCCATTCTCTAGTACGTCTGCATATTTATTCCCATCATGCCACTAGGTTCTTCATGACCTTTTTTTTTTTTTTTAGATTCCATACATATGTGTTAGCATACGGTATTTGTTTTTCTCTTTCTGACTCACTTCACTCTGTATGACAGCCTTTAGGTCCATCCACCTCACTACAAATAACTCAGTTTTGTTCCTTTTTATGGCTGAGTAATATTCCATTGTATATACGTGCCACATCTTCTTTATCCATTCATCTGTCGATGGACACTTAGGTTGCTTCCATGACCTGGCTATTGTAAATAGAGCTGCAATGAACATTTTGGTACATGACTCTCTTTGAATTATGGTTTTCTCAGGGTATATGCCCAGTAGTGGGAGTGCTGGGTCATATGTAGTTCTATTTTCAGTTTTTTAAGAGACGTCCATAATGTTCTCCATAGTGGCTGTATCAATTTACATTCCCACCAACAGTGCAAGAGGGTTCCTTTTTCTCCACACACTCTCCAGCATTTATTGTTTGTAGATTTTTTGATGATGGCCATTCTGACTGACCAGTGTGAGGTGATATCTCATTGTAGTTTTGATTTGAATTTCTCTAATGATTAATGATGTTGAGCATTCTTTCATGAGTCTGTTGACAATCTGTATATCTTCTTTGGGGAACTGTCTATTCAGGTCTTCTGCCCATTTTTGGATTGGGTTGTTTGTTTTTTTAATGTTGAGCTGCATGAGCTGCTTGTATATTTTGGAGATTAATCCTTTGTCAGTTGCTTCACTTGCAAATATTTTCTCCCATTCTGAAGGTTGTCTTTTCATCTTGTTTATGGTTTCTTTTGCTGTGCAAAAGCTTTTAAGTTGCATTAGGTCCCATTTGTTTATTTTTGTTTTTATTTCCATTTCTCTAGGAGCTGGGTCAAAAAGGATCTTGCTGTGATTTATGTCATAAAGTGTTCTGCCTATGTTTTCCTCTAAGAGTTTTACAGTGCCTGGCCTTACATTTAGGTCTTTAATCCATTTTGAGTTTATTTTTGTGTATGGTGTTACGAAGTGTTCTAATTTCAGTCTTTTATATGTAGCTGTCCAGTTTTCCCAGCACCACTCATTGAAGAGGCTGTCTTTTCTCCACTGTATATTCTTGCCTCCTTTATCAAAGATAAGGTGACCATATGTGCGTGGGTTTATCTCTGGGCTTTCTATCCTGTTGCATTGATCTATATTTCTGTTTCTGTGCCAGTACAATACTGCCTTGATTACTGTAACTTTGTAGTATAGTCTGAAGTCAGGGAGCCTGATTACTCCAGTTCCGTTTTTCTTTCTCAAGATTGCTTTGGCTATTCGGGGTCTTTTGAGTTTCCATACAAATTGTGAAATTTTTTGCTCTAGTTCTGTGAAAAATGCCAGTAGTAGTTTGATAGGGATTGCATTGAATCTGTAGATTGCTTTGGGTAGTAGAGTCATTTTCACAATGTTGTTTCTTCCAATCCAAGAACATGGTATATCTCTCCATCTATTTGCATCATCTTTCTTTAATCAGTGTCTTATAATTTTCTGCATACAGGTCTTTTGTCTCCTTAGGTAGGTTTATTCCTAGATATTTTACTCTTTTTGTTGCAATGCTAAATGGGAGTGTTTTCTTAATTTCTTTCAGATTTTTCATCATTAGTGCATAGGAATGTGAGAGATTTCTGTGCATTAATTTTGTATCCTGCTACTTTACCAAATTCATTCATCAGCTCTAGTACTTTTCTGGTAGCATCTTTTGGATTCTCTATGTATAGTGTCATGTCATCTGCAAACAGTGACAGCTTTACTTCTTCTTTTCCAATTTGGTTTCCTTTTATTTCTTTTTCTTCTCTCATTGCTATGGCTAACACTTCCAAAACTATGTTGAGTAACAGTGGTGAGAGTGGGCAAACTTGTCTTGTTCTTGATCTTAGTGGAAATGTTTTCAGTTTTTCACCATTGAGGATGATCTTGGCTGTGCGTTTGTCATATATGGCCTTTATTATGTTTAGGAAAGTTCCCTCTATGCCTACTTTCTGGAAGGTTTTTATCATAAGTGGGTGTTGAATTATCTAGAAAGTTTTCTCTGCATCTATTGAGATGATCAGATGATTTTTCGCCTTCAATTTGTTAATATGGTGTATCACATTGATTGATTTGCATATATTGAAGAATCCTTGCATTCCTGGGATAAACTCCACTTGATCATAGTGTATGATCCTTTTAATGTGCTGTTGGATCCTGTTTGCTAGTATTTTGTTGAGGATTTTTGCGTCTATGTCCATCAGTGACATTGGCCTGTAGTTTTCTTTCTTTGTGACATCTTTGTCTGGTTTTGGTATCAGAGTGATGGTGGCCTTGTAGAATGAGTTTGGGAGTGTTCCTCCCTCTGCTGTATTTTGGAAGAGTTTGAGAAGGATAGGTTTTAGCTCTTCTCTAAATGTTTGATAGAATTCGCCTGTGAAACCATCTGGTCCTGGGCTTTTGATTGTTGGAAGATTTCTAATCACAGTTTCAATTTCAGTGCTTGTGATTGGTCTGTTCATATTTTCTATTTCTTCCCGGTTCAGTCTTGGAAGGTTGTGCATTTCTAAGAATCTGTCTATTTTTTCCAGGTTGTCCATTTTATTGGCATACAGTTGTTTGTAGTAATCTCTCATGATCCTTTCTATTTCTGCAGTGTCAGTTGTTACTTCTCCTTTTTCATTTCTAATTCTATTGATTTGAGTCTTCTCCCTTTTTTTTTTTTTTTTTTTGCTAAGTCTGGCTAATGGTTTATCAATTTTGTTTATCTTCTCCAAGAACCAGCTTTTAGTTTTATTGATCTTTGCAATCTTTTCCTTCATTTCTTTTTCATTTATTTCTGATCTGATCTTTATGATTTCTTTCCTTCTGCTAACTTTGGGGTTTTTTTGTTCTTCTTTCTCTAATTGCTTTAGGTGTAAGGTTAGGTTGTTTATTTGAGATGTTTCTTGTTTCTTAAGGTAGGATTGTATTGCTATAAACTTCCCTCGTAGAACTGCTTTTGCTACATCCCATAGGTTTTGGGTTGTCGTGTTTTCATTGTCATTTGTTTCTAGGTATATTTTGATTTCCTCTTTGATTTCTTCAATGATCTCTTGGTTATTAATTAGTGTGTTATTTAGCCTCCATGTGTTTGTATTTCTTACAGATTTTTTTCCTGTAATTGATATCTAGTCTCATAGCATTGTGGTCGGAAAAGATACTCGATACGATTTCAATTTTCTTAAATTTACCAAGGCTTGATTTGTGACCCAAGATATGATCTATCCTGGAGAATGTTCCATGAGCACTTGAGAAGAATGTGTATTCTGTTGTTTTTGGATGGAATGTCCTATAAATATCAATTAAGCCCATCTTGTTTAATGTATCATTTAAAACTTGTGTTTCTTTATTTATTTTCATTTTGGATGATCTGTCCATTGGTGAAAGTGGGGTGTTAAAGTCCCCTACTATGATTGTGTTACTGTCGATTTCCCCTTTTATGGCTGTTAGTATTTGACTTATGTATTGAGGTGCTCCTATGCTGGGTGCATAAATATTTACAATTGTTATATCTTCTTCTTGGATTGATCCCTTGATCATTATATAGTGTCCTTCTTTGTCTCTTGTAATAGTCTTTATTTTAAAGTCTATTTTGTCTGATATAAGAATTGCCACTCCCGCTTTCTTTTGATTTCCATTTGCATGGAATATCTTTTTCCATCCCCTCACTTTCAGGCTGTATGTGTCCCTAGGTCTGAAGTGGGTGTCTTGTAGATAGCATATACACGGGTCTTGTTTTTGTATCCATTCAGCCAGCCTGTGTCTTTTGGTGGGAGCATTTAATCCATTTACATTCAAGGTAATTATCGATATGTATGTTCCTATTCCCATTTTCTTAAATGTTTTGGGTTTGTTATTGTAGGGGTTTTCCTTCTCTTGTGTTTCTTGCCTAGAGAAGTTCCTTTAGCATTTGTTGTAAAGCTGGTTTGGTGGTGCTGAACTCTCTCAGCTTTTGCTTGTCTGTAAAGGTTTTAATTTCTCCATCACATCTGAATGAGATCCTTGCTGGGTAGAGTAATCTTGGTTGTAGGTTTTTCTCCTTCATCACTTTAAGTATATCCTGCCACTTCCTTCTGGCTTGCAGAGTTTCTGGTGAAAGATCAGCTGTAAACCTTATGGGGATTCCCTTGTGTGTTATTTGTTGTTTTTCCCTTGCTGCTTTTAATATTTGTTCTTTGTATTTAATTTTTGATAGTTTGATTAATATGTGTCTTGGCATGTTTCTCCTTGGATTTATCATGTATGGGACTCTCTGTGCTTCCTGGACGTGATTAACTATTTCCTTTCCCATATTAGGGAAGTTTTCAACTATAATCTCTTCAAATATTTTCACAGTTCCTTTCCTTTTCTCTTCTTCTTCCAGGACCCCTATAATTCGAATGTTGGTGTGTTTAATGTTGTCCCAGAGGTCTCTGAGACTGTCCTCAATTCTTTTCATTCTTTTTTCTTTATTCTGCTCTGCAGTAGTTATTCCCACTATTTTATCTTCCAGGTCACTTATCCGTTCTTCTGCCTCAGTTATTCTGCTATTGATCCCTTCTAGAGAATTTTTAGTTTCATTTATTGTGTTGTTCATCGCTGTTTGTTTGCTCTTTAGTTCTTCTAGGTCCTTGTTAAATGTTTCTTTTATTTTCTCCATTCTATTTCCAAGATTTGGATTATCTTTAATATCATTATTCTGAATTCTTTTTCAGGTAGACTGCCTATTTCCTCTTCATTTGTTAGGTTTGGTGGGGTTTTGCCTTGCTCCTTCATCTGCTGTGTGTTTCTCTGTCTTCTCATTTTGCTTAACTTACTGTGTTTGGGGTCTCCTTTTTGCAGGCTGCAGGTTCGTAGTTCCCATTGTTTTTGGTGTCTGTCCACAGTGGCTAAGTTTGGTTCTGTGGGTTGTCTAGGCTTCCTGGTGGAGGGGGCTAGTGCCTGTGTTCTGGTGGATGAGGCTGGATCTTGCCTCTCTATTTGGCAGGTCCATGTCTGGTGGTGTGTTTTGGGGTGTCTGTGGTCTTATTATGATTTTAGGCCTCCTCTGTGGTAATGGATGGGTTTTTGTTCCTGTCTTGGTAGTTGTTTGGCATAGTGTGTCCAGCACTGTAGCTTGCTGTTTTTTGAGTGGAGCTGGGTCTGGCGTTGAGATGGAGATCTCTGGGAGATTTTTGCCATTTGATATTACATGGAGCTGGGAGGTCTCTTGTGGACCAGTGTCCTGAACTTGGCTCTCCCACCTCAGAGGCACGGCCCTGATGCCTGGCTGGAGCACCAAGAGCCTGTCCTCCACACGGCTCAGAATAAAAGGGAGGAAAAAAAGAAAGAAAGAAAGAAGAAGATAAAATAAAATAAAATAACATGAAATAAAATAAAGTTATTAAAATAAAAAATAATTATTAAGAAAAAAAAATTTTTAAGTAGTAAAAAAAACCCAAAAAACGGACAGGGAGAACCCTAGGACAAATGATAAAAGCAAAGCTATACAGACAAAAATCACACACAGAAGCATACACATACACACTCACAAAAAGAGAAAAAGGGAAAAATATATATATATATCGTTGCTCCCAAAGTCCACCTCCTCAATTTGGGATGATTCATTGTCTATTCAGGTATTCCACAGATGCAGGGTACATCAAGTTGATTGCGGAGATTTAATCCGCTGCTCCTGAGGCTGCTGGGAGAGATTTCCCTTTCTCTTCTTTGTTCGCACAGCTCCCGGGGTTCAGCTTTGGATGTGGCCCCACCTCTGCGTGTAGGTCGCCTGAGGGCGTCTGTTCTTTGCTCAGACAGGACGGGGTTAAAGGAGCAACTGCTTCAGGGGCTCTGGCTCATTCAGGCCGGGGGGATGGAGGGGTATGGATGCGGGGCGAGCCTGCGGGGTCAGAGGCTGGCATGACGTTGCAGCAGCCTGAGGAGCGCCGTGCATTCTCCCGGGGAAGTTGTCCCTGGATCACGGGACCCTGGCAGTGGCGGGCTGCACAGGCTCCTGGGATGGGCGGTGTGGAGAGTGACCTGTGCTTGCACACAGGCTCCTTGGTGGCGGCAGCAGCAGCCTTAGCATCTCATGCCCGTCTCTGGGGTCCGCGCTGATAGCCGCGGCTCGCGCCCGTCTCTGGAGCTCCTTTAAGCGGCGCTCTTAATCCCCTCTCCTTGCGCACCAGGAAGCAAAGAGGCAAGAAAAAGTCTCTTGCCTCTTCGGCAGCTCCGGACTTTTTCCCGGACTCCCTCCCGGCTAGCCATGGAGCACTAGCCCCTTCAGGCTGTGTTCACGCCGCCAACCCCAGTCCTCTCCCTGCGATCCGACCAAAGCCCGAGCCTCAGCCCCCAGCCCCCGCCCGGCCCGGCGGCTGAGCAGACAAGCCTCTCGGGCTGGTGAGTGCTGCTCGGCACCGAGCCTCTGTGCGGGAATCTCTCCGCTTTGCCCTCTGCACCCCTGTGGCTGTGCTCTCCTCCGTGTCTCCGAAGCTCCCCCCCTCCGCCACCCGCAGTCTCCGCCCGCGAAGGGCCTTCCTAGCGTGTGGAAACCTTTCCTCCTTCACAGCTCCCTCCCACTGGGGCAGGTCCCGTCCCTGTTCTTTTGTCTCTGTTCTTTTTTCTTTTGCCCTACCCAGGTACGTGGGGAGTTTCTTGCCTTTTGGTAAGTCTGAGGTCTTCTGCCAGCGTTCAGTAGGTGTTCTGTGGGAGTTGTTCCACATGTAGATGTATTTCTGATGTATTTGCGGGGAGGAAGGTGATCTCCGCGTCTTACTCTTCCGCCATCTTGAAGCTCTCCCCTAATGTAATTTTAATTTCAAGAAATCTTCTCCCTCAATTGCTAGTTCAGATTCTCTAGCTTCATACAGAATCCTTTTATTAGAGTTCAAAAGAGAAACAGAACCAATAGGATACATGATTCATATATATACATATGTATGTATGTATATATATATATATATATATATATATATATATATCTCTGACAAATACAGGGATTCTGTAGAAATCTGTAGAAATCTTGATACATAAGAGGAGATTTATTAAAGGAATTGGCTCACATGATTGTGGAGACCTCTCGTCGGCAAGCTGGAGAAATAGGAAAGCCAGTGGTGTTATTCAGTCCAAGCCTGATGGCCTGTGAATGGGTGGGTGATGGTGTAAACCCCAGTCTGAGTCTGAAAACCTGAGAATCAAAATAGATGAAGTCCAAGGGCAGAAGAAGATGGATGTCTCAGCTCAAGCAGAGAGGAAATTCAATCTTCCTCCACATTTTTGTTCTCTTCAGGCTTTTAATGAATTGGATAACACCTACCCACATTTGCAAGACTGATCTTTATTCAGGCTACCGATTCAGATGCTAATCTCTTTCAGAGAAACCCTTACAGACATACCCAGAAATAATATTTTACCAGTTATCTGGGCACCCCTTAGTCCTGTCAAGTTGACACATAAAATTAACCATCAAAATTCCTACCAAGTGTTGCTGTCAGAACTCCATCTGGCAGTTCTATTTTCACCTAGGCAGTCTAAGTCCTCTCTCCAGGTGCTACTTCTTTCCAACTTGATGGTGGTACCCATGCATAAAATGACAACAAAGCTTTGCAGTAAAGGAGTCCCAAAGAAATACTATTGCCCCCAGTATTTGGTAACTAAACAGGTTGTTTTTCATAGACATCTCTTCTTAGGTTCCAGCAAAGAAACATAAGAACCTGTTTTCTTGTGTTTAGATCAAGAGATATAGGATGATGATGGTACTATGCTGCATTCCGCATCACTACTCCACTTCCATGTCTATGGCTTTCCTGCAGACCCAAGCTCATTACATATGGCTACTTCTTGCCTGAAAATAACTGTCCCGGGAAGCATATCAGAGTTAATGCAGATATGTAAAGTTCTGCCAAGTCTACTCTACTAGTGTTCCAGACATTCATAGAAATGTGATTTCTATGTGACACCACACCAAAAAACCGAATACACATGACATATAGTCCCCTTTGTCCTAAATATTCCATTCCTTTGCTCCTATCAACTTCTTAAATTCAGGCTATCATCATCCGTATATTTATACTCACTATTCTTGTTTTCAGTCTCTTGCTAGACTTGAATCAAAAAGAAACCTTACAGTCATCAGTCTGCAAAAAGAAAGGTATCGGTTGATAAGCTGAGGTATTCAGGCCACTCTGTAAAAAGAAAATTCCTAACATGGGGAGGGGAGAGAGGTAGTCCGTATATTCAAGGGTCTTAAAACTCAGGAGAGAAGTTCACTTCAACTGTTACTAACTTTCTACCCTTCAAAGAAAAGTGAACAAACGTGTAGAAAATCAAAAAGGAAACTTTGTTCACACAGGGGAAGTGAGAATATATATTTTGTGTTCCTTTTGTATTCCTCCATTTGGCATAGAAGCAATTAAGCAGGTGGGAGACAACCCCATGGAAACACAAACAGTAGAAGAAATCTGTCTAAAACATCTGTTTAAAAATTCTGAAGTCAGAAGATTAGAGATTGATAAAGAGAAGTATTCTCTGTAATCAGTTTAACACCTGCTCACTGAATCCCCTAATGCTCTTGTACTGTGCAGTGTTCTCCAAATCATGGATAACTCTGTCAATCAGGAAATCACTTAAATGAGGCCAAACCACCTTGTGGCAAAAACAACAGCAATAAAAACTGCAGGGACCATGGAAACCTTGAACATTGAAGATGTAAAAAAAGAAGAAAAACACAGAGTTTCATTTCTGTTTTTTGCAGTCCTTACTTAAGTGTTCCTTGTCTTGCTAATTTATTTTCAACAGAAAAGATACATTGCATTTTTCTATTGAGACCCCTTTTTCCCTTTCTTTCTTGACATTCTACTAAGAGATATCCCTAGGTTTATAAGTAAAAACTATAAGAGTAATATTTTCTTCATGTCATGATCAATGTGTACTCTTTTCTCTATGATTCTGGTCTGGTGGCTCACGGTATCATCGTTACTTGAAACAAAGTAGTTAGAGGAGAAAAATGTTCAGCTATCAAAATTAATTTATAGTTAAAAACCATTATATGAATTTTAAAGACAACTTACAAATTAAAATTTACAGAATTCAAAATTTCTTTTTTTTTGACAAATTGTTTATTAACAAAATGCCATTCATGTTCATGTGACAGTTTTACTTATTTATATTTTCAATTTTAGTATAATGATTGCTGAAATTTCAGCATTCTGATGACTACTGCTTTTGCCCAAATATAAACATGAAATTATGTGTAAATATTTTTCTAACCTTGTAACTGCTTTGACTATTTAAATTCTGTTCAAATAATGGTTTATTTGTTTGGTTTTTCACATACTGTTAACAAATGGTAACCAGACAACAATATAGAAACAGAAAATCTGTGTTGTCAAGCTTTGAAATTTTAATAAGATTAAACTTGAATTTCATTTCTGACTCTATAAATAATTTTATCAATTTTCTTACAAAAAGGTATATTTACATTTGAAGATCCTAAATTGACAGCATTTGCAGTTTATGTTCAGGTATGAAAAGAAAATAATAGAAAACAGCAAAAGAAGTTAACTTTTTGCATAAATTACTTCAAGTTTTCATAGTTGTTTTAGTTGGTGGGACTACAAAAGATTGTTGTCTTACATTGTAGATTTTAAATAAATGTAATTTCTGTAATGTTTCTGAAATTCATAGAAATAGGCTCAGATAATGCCTTTAAGATAGGATTCCCAGTACAAGAAGGAATTACATTCTCTGTAACTAGTTGAGTCCTTCAGTTGAATAAACTTGGTTGTGAGTCAACTAACACAACACTGAACCTGATGTCAGAATCACTGTGCTCCGGTCATGGCACTGCTGTTTCATTTCTCTAAGTCCTATTTCATCAGCAGCAAAAGTGAGGAATTTAACTGAAGTTGGGTTTTATATCATGTCAATATCATATGTATTCATTTCCCTCAAGCTGCTCCTGCCAGACCATGTCCTATGGTGTGTGCTCAACATGGGCCCACAGATAACACACAGAATGTCATGTTGGCCTACTCAACCATAGAGAAATCAGAATCCCAGTACATCAAAAACTCTCAGCGTTTTGAAAACTGATTGATCTAGAACGGGAACAAACATTACTGACCTATGCCTAAATTTGATGGTGACTGACAGTTCTACAATTGTCCTGGCTGGCATCCCAGTTTAAGCTTATGAGCATACGGGACTGCTACCTGACCTCTGTTCTCTCTCCATCCTAACTTACACCCCAGAAGCTTTGCTAGGGCCTGCTTCCTGTCTCCACACTGTCAGTTTCCAGACGTGTCATTTATCAAGTTCTGATATAAAAAGACTCCTCATGTAGTTAAGGAGGAAAACTTGGATTGCATGTACTTCTATTGACCTTTCCATTTGTTGACACTGTAATTGGTAGCCACTTAATCAAAAGTATGGCACGCCCTGTTTGGTCCTGATTATGTGTACTTTACCTTACATAAGAAAACCTCATGGAGTGTAAGACGTTATTATGGAAAGAATAGTGGGAGTTGGGAGACCTTTTATCACCATCCATATTTTACCTCTTTAAAATTGAAGTGGCAAAATGTTAAGTCCAGCCACTGCCACCTGTTGGTTTCTTCATGAGTTTAGGACTGTGACAGTGGCTTATTTTCTAGGCAAATCCTTAATTAGATTACAATTTTAAAAAAAAAGATACTACATTGCATATGTATTGACATTCTGCTTCACTTTTAGAATATCTCTACTCCTCACTTAAATCTTTCAAAGTAGGTATTATCTAGTCATTTGAGGCTCAGAAAAACTAAGTAAATAGCCCTTAATTACAATGCTAGTTAGTGGCATTACAGACCATATCCTTTTGTCTATAAAATTTGTGTTGTTTTCTACTACCTATTTTCTTACCATTTTGCTTTAAAAATATCTCTCATTTCTCCAGGCAACTGCAGCTAAAATTATCCACTACACATTAACCCCCATCCCTTTTTTAATAGTAGCTCTCAGCTGTCCGGTAACTCTCCCTGGATATTGACTTAGTGGCTGATTTTTATTATTATTTAAAAGCCTGTAACTTATTTCTTTCTGTTCCTTACTCATTTCTATAAGACAAGACCCTGACTAAAGTAGTCCTTCTGGAGGTGGAGAAGAGAGAACCTCTGTTGAAACTAGCTGTCCCCAGAATTGTTCTCATACATGGTTAAATAGTAGGTACTCAATAAATATTTGCTGAAGAATCAATGAGAGATGGACCTAACAAAAATTGGTGCTTTATAAATAAAAGTAGTTTTAGGGCACAATCAAACCTGTTTTCTTTATATTTACCCTTTGACAGATTAGGTCTGCCAACTGTAGAACATGAGAAAACAAACACATTGTGGGCTTGGGCAAGAAGCATGTCCCCATAATGTCTCTTTACATATTTAATCAATCAGATCAATTTTGGCTAACTGAGTTATTTTCTTGGGTTACAAATTCCCTTAAGATAGTTCAACCTATACTGCATTTATATTTGTGTCTACAGCTTTCTAAAGTGAATGCAAAAGATGGGATCAGCTTCAGTGGAAGTGGAAAGGGAGCAGGAAGGGAAAGGCAAGAAGAACGAGTATGTTATCTGGTTTCTTTCCATTTCTTTCACTCCATCATGATTAGATTACTTGATGGATTTTCCTTCTCCAAAGAATCTACAAAAGTTATCTTGAGAATTTCATGCAATATATGTTGTTAAGCTATCAACAAAGCACTTAATATTATCCTTGAACCAAATGTAGGATAAATAATGACTAATACTTGTTATAAACTGGCAAACATTACTATCACAGTAGTGTTTATAAAGCTTCAGTTACACATATGGGAAAATAATTGCAGGATGATATATCTTGCAAGGAATAAACCAAGACAGACCTATCTGATTCAGATTTTTGAACTAAATGCTAGACTCTGTGTAACAGTTGGTCTTAATTGATTTCTTTGGATGGACATCTTTCTAAGTATGTAGAAAAATCATTATTTATATAACTGACTAAACAGGAGAATTAATGCCATCCATCAGCACTTATGAGACTTTCTAAAATCATATCTTCATTCATTTACAATTACATAACCAGCATTAATAACATGTCACGGATGAAACATGTCACAGAGAAATAGAGCACTTTAGTCTTCACAGACATGTTACTGTAGCCAAGAGATATAGATAACGTTATTCCACTCTAAGGGTGTATATACCACAGAGACTGCCGAGTCAAAGTTTTATTCATTTTACAATGAACAAAATTCCAAGTTAGATTAACATGGGAATTTGGTAGCATGCATACAGTTCTTCTTCCATTAGGCTTTTGAGAAGCTCTGCATGTATTCTCAGTTGAAACCTGCAAACATGAAGTCCGCAGGACTTTAAGATTCCCTCACTGAGCAGAGAGAACGAGACTTCCGATCTCTGCCCAATAGACTGAACAATGACATCTCAGTAGAGTGATGGTCATTACTCCTTATTCCAAAACACAGGGGGCATTTCTAGTGAATCACAGAGTAACAGTAGAGTGTGTTCACTGCTGCCCTGGCTCATGGGAAGTTTTCCAGCTGGTTATTCTCACCTGTATTTGGTTTAGCCAATTAATCTTTTCTTTCATGGATGTATCCAGACCAGAGGTACCTCTCCTCTCAAAATACACACACACACACACACACACACAAACTATACCCTGAAGAGGCTTAAATGTCTAAGCATATTTTCCCAACTTGATCATGTTCTCAGCTGCAGATTACTTCTAACACCATTTTCATTCATTGTTTAAACAACAACCTAAAATTATTTAAGTGACTTAATACCACTTTCCAAATGCCAGGGGAGAATCAAAAGAAGTGAAAAAAATTTTCATTAATGGAAATAAGTGAACATGGTAAAAAAGCAGCAAGGGAACAATTCCTAGGGAGCATATTAGCAAATGTGTAATAGTTTAACCATAATTTTGAGGTGTGTGCACATGTGTATTTGTATGAGTGTAAATGCTTTTAAAATGTAAAATAAGAATTGGTGTGGAGTTATGAAGGACTCAGCTAAAAAGCAACCTCAGTGAGATCTCTAAACACTGAATCTCAGTAGGTCCCACCTCATGATTCTTTATTTCAATTCACTGTTTGATTCCTTTATTGTGCTGCACATTTTATAATTACTGGTCATTTCTCTCTGGTATGCCTCCCCCACTAGATTTTAAACTTCTTAAAGTCAGGGATTTGTTTTGTTCACTATGTACCACCTAGAGCCTAACAAAGTGCTTGTTGCAAATAATGCTTGTTAAGTGATCAAAGTAACAAAGATATGGAATTTAAAATTCCACAGGTTTTTGGGGTTTTTTTTCTTCTTTATGCTTGCTATACTTCAATTGAAGGTCCAGAATACTTAAAAAAAAAAAAAATCTTACAGTACTATGTGGGTAGGAAAAAAGATACAGCTGAATCTGAAAAGCCATTTTTTAGGGAGAAAGTATTTGTGCTTTCTTTCATTAAGTACCCACAAATGTGCAAGGCTCTATGCTAGATTCCAGGTAGAGAAATATGCCCTTGCCATACAATGGCCCATAACCAATTGGGGAGATTGACAGCTGAACAAACAACGTCAATATAACATGGTCCTCTGTTGTATGAGAAAGACTCTCAAGATAAGATAGACATGTTTTCACAGAGATGACCTTTAGTTTTGGTCATTAATGTTGAGTAAACTTTTTATTAGTGAAAAGAAAGAGAAAACACTCCCTAGAAAAAGAAAGAGACAGCGAAAGGGCACAGCATGGTCACGAATACAAAGCAATTTAATGCAGCCTTTCTTGAACGTGCAGGATAGATGGGAATGAAAAGAGAAAAGAACAGAAAATGCTTGGTCCTCAATTATATTTAAGGTGTTAATCTACTGTTTTCCATCTTCACCAAGATTATGATTAATAGAAATGATTTGAGTGGAAGCAAGTGGAGTTTGGATTAAGATTTTAAAGGAGATTTTAGACTTCCATCATTGCTAATCTTAAAGAGCAGGGCAATCAACCTCTTTCTATAAGTTAGATCAGCTTGATAATGAAGAAATAGAATATATACTACTTCGAGGTCTTTTTCTTTCTAATTTTGTAACACCTTATGAAAAAATAACTCTATTTGTAATTTACTGTGTGAAACTCAAAGTTTAAGACTATACTTCTGGAAATGTGAATTCAAAAACTTGAATCCTTATTACAATTGCTTTTCTATAGTTTACATCTACAGAAGCTTGCAACTTTCTTACTAGAGCCCAAATATAAAACTTTACTTGAAATGAGTATAAGTATTCTTATTTCATTTATCACTTTTTACATGGTAAGTAAAAAACCCTGAATTTTCAGAAACAAGGACAATTGTTTCACTAATCCCCTAAAAGATGTCATGCTGCCATTTCTGTATATGTTTGGAAACTTTACACAGGCCTCTACATAATGAATCATTCACATACATAATCCACTTCTTTTTAAACTTTGGGATAAATAAGGATCACCCCAAAGACAATTTAAAAACTCACAATTTACTACATTAGAGAAAAATGCTGAGAGGAAAATATAATATTCAATACCTCAAGGCTAGACTTTAACCTGGTAGAAATAAGCAGAGACAATGTGGAGAGGAACTGGGGCCCCCAGGGCCTGCACTGCAGGTTGGTCTTTCAATTGCTGCAATCCAGAGTGATGGGCTGTAGAATCATCACCAAATGGTTCTGCTATTTTTTGTTTCACTGAGGAGATTAAAGATACCCCGTGTAATGTGTTCATGTTCTGTACTCTCCACATGGGAATTTTCATTACATCAGTTATTGTACTCCGTGTCTCTCACATCATACACACACACATCTTACAAGGGGACATCATCCTTGTAGACGGAGACCCCGTGGGACCCTATCCTTCTTTCTTCCACACATCTCTCTTCTCCCACACTCTGCTTTCTATCTAAATTATTTCCTCATATCCACCAATCACTCAGAGCCAAATTTCTCAAGACACTTAATCTTCATTTGCTTACCATGTACGTTCAAATTTCTGTCTTTAAGGATATTTCTAAGAAACATAAAAGACATTGAAATTTAAGTTTTCATTTAAAAACTTTTCAATTAGGCCTGTGTAGTGTCTGAGTTGCCCTGTCCTTATACAGTTCTAGAAATGTGCCAATTTTTACTCAAGTAAGTATTCTCTGTTAAGTGTACCCATTCTGTTTATTACTCTTTCCCATTCAATCCTCTCTGCACTTTGCCCTTTATCACTTATATTGCTTGTTTTCCCTTCTCTTCTTTATTGGCTGTTACCCAACAACTCAAAATGTGAGCTCCCACTTTCACTAGGAGCTTCACATCTGTCTAGATACACACACACGCACACATGCAACACACGTTCACACACACCTCCCTTTCTAAACATTCTACCTCTCTCATATCTCTCAATTCCTCAAAGTCAAATTTCTCAAAAGACACTCACTGTCACTATTTCCTTATGACCTATGGGCTCCCTAATCCTCACCCCAATTCCTCTAATTACTTATCATTCAAAGGAAAACAGTGACCCACAAACTGAAAATCAATTCACTCCATGTCTCTGTAGCACTTTGCTAACTTCACCCCAATGCACACTCTTCCTTCAGCTATACATTTCTGTGGGCTTCTAGGAAGCTCCCTGACCACTGGTGGGAAGCCATCTCTACCTTTCCTTCATGTCCTTAAGAGAAGGTGGCATACAAGCTGGACTTTATTCCAGTTAGGTTTCTCTACACTCTTCCCCTCCTTTCAGAGACCATGCCTACTGGAGGCTTTGGAGGCTCAAGTCCAAATTTCTGTAATTCTGTGGTAGTATTACCAAAATTTCTGAGCAGAATCTAACCAAAATAACGTCATGAAAGAATCAATTGTTATAGCAGCTATGTTCTTGCTCAGTTTCTTTGTAATGACTCAGTTACTCAACCAAAAGCCCCATCAGGAGAAATTTGAAGGGTAGAACACTCTGCAGCTCCATGGACCCCTGTGATGACAATATATTACTCATAGTCTCCCCCAGGTCATCTGTTAAAACACAGGACAGGGTGCATGCCAATTTACCTGCTCTGAGGTGAAATGTGGGGAGTAAACACATAAACAAAACCAAGAACCTAAATAAGATCATCAACTGGCTTCCAGAGAGGAAACACGCACTCTGAAGTATGGATGACAAGGAGGACTGACATCTAAGAGGAACTTTTTGTAACATTTTCTCTCATGTCTTTAAAACAAATACCTATTTTTGAAACTTGATTTTAAAAAGCTTCTTTCCAATTGACATTCTAGAAATATGAGGTCTACAACTGATCAGCTTATTATTACAGGGTCAGTAACTTGATAGACTATAGTCTTCCTCATGACCCAGATCACGGTACAGGCAAAGAGCTGTGCAGGTGGCTAGCACAATGGTGAAGATAAGTTATTTTGCTATTACTACTGAGCCTTCGTTCAAGATAAGGGGGGGGGGGTTTTGTTTGTTTTTACTGAAGAATACCATGAGACATTTGTTACAAAGGCAACATGTAAAAATATTTTTCAGACATTGAAAAAAAAAAAAAGACTATGCCACTCTTTTCCTCTTTATTGTCTCAAAATAATTAGGTTCCAATAACTAATTTCACTTCTGATAATAAAAATAAATATCACCATTTTAAACCAATATGTACTATTATAAAATCTTTAAAATATCTCTTGGTTTTTATGTTTGTTCTTAAATTTTCTAGGTGTTTTAAACCAACAAGTAAACAGGATCACACTACGACTATAACACTGTAAGAGTAAAAGGCTACACAGAATGTTCTTCTTTTCCTTGGAAACCTGTATAGATTGCAGGAAAAAAGTGTACAGCTATTCATAATCATTTTTTATTTGTCGAATAAGTTAGCATCACTATGATTGCTCATGAGTTTCAATTAGCATAATAAATATCTTCAATATTATCTCAAGGAGAAGTTTTTTCTTTTGAAACTAATACATTTAAAAAAAAAAATCCTCAAAATTACTTGGATGCCATATCATTTAGACAAAATATGTAACACTACATAACTAGATCTTATTTGCATGTCCCTTTAATATTTGCTTATTAATGAATACTAATATTCTCTTTGCATGAAGAAATTATGTAATAAAAATATGAGATGCCTTTCTAAAACCATATAATCAGGGAATACTGGTATCAGTTCAGGCTGAGTAAGTATGACTTAAGGCAATACTTAAATTATCGACTGATGCTTAAAGAATATGTTCATAAAAGGCTTGAATTAAGTAAAGTGGTCAAAGGTGTGTGTCCATTTACCACTCTTTATGCACTCCAATTTTGATTTGAGTCACTTGTCCACATGTTTCCACTGCTACTCACAGAATTCTCTTAATGTTAAAACATTTTAGTAAAAAAAATGTATATTTGCTTCCCGTTAGTAAATAGTAAAAATTATTCAATTGCAGTTTAGTAGCTTATTAATATGGATTTGATCCAGTGGTATGGCTGTTTGACTACATGAAAAAGATTTATTGTCAAGTCTGATGTCATTGACAAATACTCTCAGCATTCTCTTGTAAATAATATGTATCCATTCTAGTTTATTCACTGGTAAAAGTAAATATAGCACTTAAAAAGCATTTACATTTACACTTGAAAAGCATGGACATTATTTGCTACTTTAAATTAATTTGATCCAATGTTGACTTCTTTTAGCAATAACTATTTAGTTAAAAGACATGATTTCAATAATCATTTTTAAAATAATTAGACTTCAGGGAAATTGAGCATGACATGAAAGTTAAAAGAAGAGCTGTATTTTCCCCACTTTTGGTAACCCTAGGGTTGGAAGACAGAAAAAGGTCAAACTTCAGGTGGGTCATAAAAAGGATTTTACCCAGGCACTGCGTGATCCATGTCATCCAGTTGTCTCCCAGTTGTAACCAAAGTCAAAAACAAATAAAATGGATATTAAACAAGGAAATAGTAAACTAATCTATTGATGTTTGAAGACAAAAACATAACTTTTTCAACTTAATGAATATGTTAATGGAAGCAATTCTCCCTTTATATCTTTTTGCTGGGAAGGATACTATACAGTTTTTTGTTTCGTTTTATTTTTTTACCTTACCAAAATTTACATTCTGCTCTCTCTGGGTGGTTTGAAGACAAAAGCTATTTGTTTGGTCATTCAATGCCAAAATAGTAATTTGGTGGAGGACAATTTAATCTATTTTGTCCTTTCTTACTCACTACCTATATACCTCTATTTCACTCCCTTAGCTTCACTATTGCAATGCCAATCAGCCAAAAGGGGAGAATGAACCAGAAAGAGGTTGTGAACATGCAATTTTGAGACTACAAAGCTGCAACAATTGCTTCTTAGGATAAAACCTATCGAGGCAAAAGTAAAATGTAAGGTTATAACTCTACTGGCTCCTTGAAGGAATATGAAAACAGAGGCTCTGTGGTCAGTTTACAGCATAGAAGGGGAAGTGAGGAGAACTCAAATTTGGCAACTCTGATTTCACTGCTTTTTTAGGGGAGAAAGTGCTGGTATCAAAGGACTTAAACCCTCAGTTCCTGGACAAGCATAAATGTATTGAAAATGATTCAATTAGCAACTCCCAACAATTTTAGATGTACCAAGCAACCTTCTAAATATAATTTGATTCCCCATGTTTTATTTATAATTGTAAATTAATAATTTGCAATTCTCATTTATTGAAGAAAATTTAAGTTGTGGCAGAGTTTTCTATCTCAATATATTGCTTAAGTGAGTCCTTTTGCCCTAAGCAAGGAACATGATCTGAATTGTGTTTAATAGATACTAATGTGGTGGTTTGAGCAAAATTCAACAGAGAAGGGAGAGACTGGGAACAGAGACCAGTTAAAAGGAGTAGTTTGAGACCTAGTAAGGCTGTAGAACTTGGGGAAATCAAATGGTTAGGTAAAGGATAAATTAAAAATGAAAACACGCAGGTAGCATATAATACGGGACAAGACGTAGGAGAGTAATTTATGAATAAAAATAGTAATCCAAAACCTAGCGGTCCAGCAGTTAAGACTCAGCTCTTCCACTGCAGAGGGTGCAGGTTCCATCCCTAGTCTGTGAACTAAGATCTCTCATGCCACAAAGTACGGCCAAAAAAGAAAAAAAGAGTTTTGCTTTGTTTTGATATTTGGTTTGGTATGAACAACTTTATAGACTGAGAAGAAGAATAAACAAGGATTTTATAGATATTATTGGTGCAAAACTTTTAAAAATGTTATCTATTTTATATTAGAGTTTTTTAATATAAAATATTAATAACTGAAAAGAAACTTTGTTACTGTTTTCTTTCCATAGCAAAAGGAAAGGAAAGGGAGCAAATAATTTTAACTCTTGCATATTTTAGTCTACTTCTCTACTGGAATAATAATTTGTGCACATTAAAAAAATTATAATAATTTCAGAAATAGACTACTCTTTTTCAAATGTAAAGGAAGAATGGTGGTAAGCTACTAATTATTTTAATTAACTGAAGAATCTTAGAATATTAATTATAATTTTTTACAGTATATCTTTATCTCATTTTTTAAATCAAGTGATGACAACCTTAGGTAACGGGTACACAATTAACTCCTCATTTATTTGTCTCTCAGGGAGTACTTCAACTCTCCATATATCAACCTAGGTTACTTTTTTGTTTTGTTTAATTAAGTATCAGGTTTTAATATCATTTTAGTGTCCATCATGTAACTGCATGAGGAAACTGGAATTGCTGACAGTCATTTATTCCTTCATCAGACTCAAAGTTAATTTTATCTGTTATTGTCTCACCAAATAATAAATATAATTAGAATCAAATGTAACAATAAACATATACTCATCTCTTCCATTCAGGACCAACATTTTAGAAAGACTAATATTAAGAAATGATTTGGCTTTCATTTTTAAGATTGTACTAATTCAGATTATTAGCCTGTGTACACATGTACCACATAAACAAATGAGTCATCTGTCTTTCTCATCCACGTATCATTTTATTTTATTTTATTCTGAGTAATCACTAAAAAAATTAGAATGAAACCTGTAACTTCATTTCAAAAATTACAATATACTAAAATGTGGGAATGCTGAATACAATTCAGAACTGGATGGGCAACAGGGTGGGTAAAGGAGGGAAGTGAAGCTGCATAAAAAATAAGTGAAGACAAAGTGATAAGTTGAATTGATTAACTTCACAATAAGAAGCAATTCAGTACTATAGAATATGCAATATGGACCAAAGAACTCCCATTTTTCCGGATAATAGAATAATCATTCTGCAGAAAGAACTATTATTTAAATTTCATTTGGGGTGGAGGTAAGACATTTCCATTGCTAATGATTTAGAAACATCATTCTTGTACATGTTGTGTACAGTGAGCAAATCCAAATGTCCATGAATCTCAAACATTAAGGAAAACATAATTGCAATCCAGTTTGCATAATGAAATATAAAAGAGCCATATAATTCTTATCTTAAATTTATAAAGATGTACCATAAGGGGCAGAAAAATGTACCTAAAATTCATATAGAATGACCCAAAATAACCAAAGTAATAATTGAGCAAAAAGAACAAAACTGGAGGCTTCACACTCCCTGATTTCAAATTATATCACAAAGCTATAGTAATCAAAACAGTATACTACTTGAATAAAACCCAACACATAAACCAAAGGAACAGAATAAAGAGCCCAGAAATGATCCCACACATATGTGGTCAACTGTCTTTGACAAGGACAGCAAGAATACAAAATGGGGAAAGGATAGTCTCTTCGATAAATGGTGTTGGAAAAACCAGATGTCCACATGCAAAAGAATGAAATTGGAACCATATCTTACACCACACATGAAAATCAACTGTAAATGTATTAAAGCCTTAAACATAAGACCTGAAACCTTAAAATATCCAGAAGAAAACATAAGGAAAAAACTGCTTGACATTGGTCTTGACAATGATTTTTTGCATTTGACAACACAGACAACAAAAGCAAAAATAAACAAGCAGAATTACATCAAGCTAAACAGTTTCTGCACAGCAAAGGAAACAATCAACAAAATGGAAAAAACAACCCACAGAATGGGAAAAAATATTTGCAAACCATATATCTGATATGGGATTAATATCCAAAATATACAAGAAACTCCTATAACTCAATAGCAAAACAAACAAATCACCACCACCAACAACAACAAAAACACACAAAAAAAACCCCACATAGCAACAACAACAACAAAAAAAAACTAAGTAAAACATAGGCAAAGGACCTGAACAGACATTTTTCTAAAGAAGACATACAAATGGCCAACAGATATATGAAAAGGTGCTCAGCAAATCAAAACCACAATGAGATATCACCTCATACCTGTTAGGATGGCTATTTGACTATTAAAAAAAAAGGGGGGAAGACGGGGAGGTAACAAGTATTGGCTAGGATGTGGAGAAAAGGGAACCCTTTTCCTTGGTAGTACTGTAAATTAGTATAGCCATTATGAAAAACAGTATGGAGGTTACCTCAAGAAATTAAAAAAGTATAACTACTATATGATCTAGCAATCCCACTCCTGGGTATTTATTCAGAGAAATTGAAATCAAGATTTTGAAGAGATATTTGAACTCCCATGTTCATCACAGCATTATTCACACTAGTCCAGATAGGAAACAACCTAAAGGCCCATAGATTGATGAATGAATAAAGATGTTGCATACACATACAATGTAATATCGTTCAGCCTTAAAACAGAAGGAAATCTTACCATTTGTGACAACATGGATGAACCTGGAGGACATTATGCTAAGTGAAATAAGCCAGAAACAGAATTACAAATACTGTAGGATCTTACTTATATGTGTAATCTAAAATAGTCAAACTCATAGGAGCAGAGAGTGCAGTGGTGATTGTCAAGAGGTGGGGAGAGGTGAAAATGGGGAGGTGATGGTCAAAGGGTACAAAGTTTTAGCTATGCAAGATAAATTCTGGGGATCTATTATATAGCATTGTGTCTATAACTAACAATACTTTATTATGTACTCAATATTTTCTAAGACGGTAGACATTACATTAATTGTTCTTACCACAAAATAATAATAAAGAGGGCTGGAGGAAACTTTAGGATGTGATGGATATGCCTAAGACCTTAATGGTGGTGATGGTTTTACAGGTGTATATTTATCCAAATTCACTGAGTTGTATACATTAAATATGTAGAGATTTTTGCATTTCAAAAACAAAAAAATAAATAAATGAATGATTTAACTAAGGGTGCTAGTTTAATATAGTAACTTTATTAGGGCTTTGTGTGAGTTGTAGTTGAAGAGGTTAGAGAGAAATGATTTTAGGCTAGTATACAGGGATCTTCAAGTTTTCCGAAAGATAGATGAAATACAACATATTTTTTTTAAAGTTTTCTATTCCTGGGCACACTTCATTTATTTTAATTTTCTCTAATATAGCTGAGGCTCAATGTAGAACACATAACAATCACATGTCCTTAAATGTGATTTTTATAGGCATTTTGTGATTAATAGAGGGATGTATCACAGCTGTGGAGATGCTGGTGGAGGGCTGTTGTTTGAAAAGGGTATCCTTCATTATTATGATAGAAGAGGAATTAAAAGTCTCAAAAGTCTACTAGTAATATGTAAATCTTTGGTGTTGATGTTAAATTACTAGATTTGGTTTTACACATATGTTAAGATTTCAATGCTCTTCAAGTTTTCTTGCAAAATGATTGGTCTTAAATAGAGGAGAGACTGAACCACCTACATATATGAAACAGAATTCAAACGAAATAAGTCCTCAACTCCAACAGTAGCCTCTCCAAGACCACATGGAATTAGTGAACGTGTGACAGAGGGGAAATCAGAGTATGAAGAAGCAGTTTTAACTGATTGTAATTATCACTTTACTCTTGCAAGATTTTACAAAAATAAATGACCATGAGAGTGCATTGCTGGAACTCCTCTCTGGTCCTAGAAAGGGGCCAGCATAAGTGAAATTAAGCTTCATTAGCACCATAATTAATGTACCTCTGAGCCCCAGCTGAACATAGCTGCACTATGAAGCAAACAGGAATGAAGAACTCATGGGGAAAATGACAGCCGAAAGAGGCAAAGCTCGGCTTAAAGAAGAGAGCTCTAGGAAATGCAGCCAGTGACTCTGGGGGCAGAGCCTGAGCATGAGCATCACAGCTTAGGCATTTCAATTTGCCCTCCTTTGCAAAATCACTCGAGTGACCGTGACATTGGAATTAGTGGGAATCACTTCACTTTACAGATATTTATTGGGTGCCTATTATGTTCAACGCACTGGCTATTTTTCCTCAATCTATATAGCAGGTTAGGGTAATGAGATTATACATTACATAGATTATAAAAACAAGGGCCTATGTTATGAGAGTAATGGAACATAAATTAGGTATGACAGAGTTGGTTTAATGGAGGAAATTATTTTATCTATTTGAGGGGATCAATCTTCCAGTAGTATATAAACTATGAGTGGTCTTGAAAGTTAATAGGTTTAAGAGAAGAAAATCCAATGAAGATAAGAGAGGCCAACGTGAGTGAATTTGTTTTGGAAGTTAAAATTCACAGGGATATATATAGCCCAGCATGCAAGATTTTTTGACAATCTCTGAGCAAACATTCCTATGCCGACTTCCTATGCCACACTGGTATCTCCCAAACATATGGCTCACCTTCAGACTCCTGTGTCGTTCACCTTCAGTTCTACATGCCAGGAACACCCCTGTCCATTCACCTCTGCCTGGTTACCTCCTATTCATGCTTCATATTCCATCTCAGTGTTGCTCTCCAGTAAACTCCGTCTGCCTTGTCCATAGCATAATAAATTACTCTTCCCTACGTATCTTCCTAGCATATTGCATACCACATTTTGTGTCTAACTCTGCCTGCTAAACTGAAGTCATTGAGGTTTGGAATAATGATTCATTCTTTTTGTAACCTCTATGTGCTTAGCATAGTGCTTTAAGTTCAGAAGAACTTGATAAACATTTGATGAATGAATGAAGGAAGAGAATTTTAAAATATGCCATGGTCTGCCAATATCCCTGAAGGGTCTTCTTTCCTTGCTGTTTTATTTGTGAGAAAAATAGCAGTTAAACTCATTCTATTTTACATTGTATTTTACTAAAAAGAAACAAGAAAATACAAACTTACTAAAAAACAAAGAAACAAATATTGAAGTGAGTTTTATATGTATAGATATATATTGATGCATGTATACATACACATATACATTATATGTAATATATATATATATATATGTTTAAAGGCCTAAAGAAAATATGCATCAAGAACACATTGCTCATAAACTAAGGGAATAAAAATGTATAAATCTGTTGAAATTGCTAAATATTCCAAATTCTCTGCCTCATCCCTATTCATTGACTTGCATTTTTATTACCATTATAAAAAGAATAGGAAAGTAACAGTGAGTTTTAATATAGTCTGCCTAAATGTGCATGTTGATTGCTTCCCTTTCCAAGGTCTATAATGATTTAAGGTGGGGGGAAAATTTTGATTGCTAAGTTATGGTCAACTGCATAACGTGATGCATTGATAAGTTCAAAATAAGGTTGGTAAAACAAACTATACTGAATTCTATCCCCTCCCCCCCCAAAAAAGAGAAAACCTTCCATTTTACTGGAACTACTAGGTCTCAATGTGCAAACTCTTATGAAAGTGAGTGCAAAGTGGAAAATACAATTTAAGCATCAGCTATAGTGCATTGAGTTCCTTCTCCTGAAAATTGGAGAAGACAAAACATATTTTTTTCAATCTATGCAAGAAACAACAGAAAATCATTCAGTGGTCAGAAGGAAGGGCTTTCATATACCCAGCAGTCTGGCTTTGGATTTCTTAATACTATTACATTATTTTCTTCTTGCTAATTCAAATTCAAATGTAAAACTTCATACTATAATAATAATGTAATGGAGCATGCATTATAACTAATATGTGAGATACTCTAAGTATTTCAGTTATTATTGCAAGTGTAAATTCTTAGAACAATATACACAAATGTTCACAGAAACTTTTTATACTTACTAGGTAAGAGGCAACATTAATTTTGTGAACAAATTCTGTTTCACATTGCTCATACCACATCTTGAACCCTTAGCAACTTTATTTCTAAACTTTCCCCAATTATTTTTGCATGTAACTGGGGGATGTCATGTTATTTAGCCTTAATCTTCTCATTGAAGATTTGCTTCCCACCTGAGTAATCTGTGTTGTTTTTACAGCTTCTAGTGCCCTTGAAAAAAAAAAAAAAAACAGTCAGTCCTCTGACAGCCATAATTACTCACTTCTACCTCCTAGGAGCCGTAGATGTTCCAGGGCACTACCCTGGCCCACAGTGTGCCAGAGCAGGGCAATGGAAGGGAGAAGTCCTATTCCCAACTCTTTCATCAGCACTGAAATCTACAGTGCATGTGCCTTTAGTTTCCAATGTACTCATCTTAGATTCACAAGTTCACTCAGTAAACCAGCTGTTATACCTCAAATCTCTATAATGTAGCTCAAAAAAATGCCTCATATCAAAACCAGCAGAAATATCACGTCCTTCACTGTTCTTGTTTCCACTACCTTTCTTCTCAGACTTTGGTACACACACACACACACACACACACACACACACAAACACACACTCACAGACACGAAAAGTTTCAAGTAGATAAAAACTTTGACACCTGAAAACATTTTAAAAATCTTACTTCTTTTTTCACTCCAAACAAAAATATTTTTACCTGCCAACACATGTAGATATTATTTGGAAAATGTGCCTATCTGCCAATTCAGTAAACAGCTAGACCTCGAATATGACTAACTACATATTTCTCATGTTGTATTCTAAGCACCAAAAGGCAAAACTGTATTATAATTTATACATATTGTCCTTTATTTGTAATAGTATTGAGTTATTTTCACATAAATCAGCAAAAAATAATTTTAAGTGAATGGGTAAGTTCCAAGAGATAAGAAGTTCAAGTCTCACTCATGTCAATATTTATAACAACTACCACGTGGGGTTTATTAAAGAATTAAATGAGTTAATATTCACAAAGTACCTATAATAGTGTCTGACCACACTACGTGTCATGTATATGATAGACATAGCGATAGTCTGGTTTGTTTCGGTGAAATGTGCCTGGCGGTAAATAGGTAAAAGAAAAATAGAAAAACAGACCAAAACACTACACTTCCCAGCCTGATTTGTTTTATTTCTGTATGTTCTGTAATATCACTCCTCCTGTCTAAGGTCTTTGCACTTGCTCCATCAGACACCCTCCCATAGTTCAGATTCAGGCTTTCAATGGCTGCATCATGACAATATTGAGCATATTGTGTATGCAGCTACAGTCGCCCAGTTGCTTCTTTCACTTCCTTATCACCTTATTCTAATTATGACTTTTCGTATCTGGGGTTTTTCATAATTCTCATCTCAGGTAGCAGATGACAACCATTTGTTGCCGTTTTTCTGATTGCTTTTTGTCTTTAGAATACCCCACTTCCTCTCTAGCCTCTGACTTCGAGGAGGTGATCTGAGTTACATCAAAAGATTTTTAAGCAAGCTTATACTTAAAAAAAAAGCTTTACAAATTTAAGTTGTTCAGTGGTTGCACTAGTTTACAATTCGACAAACAATGTAAGGGAGTTCCAGATGATCTGCATCTTCTATGTGGACAAATTAATCTCATAGTTTTAATTTTTGATTTTGTTTTTTTTAATCACACTATTACGTGGTATCCATCATTGCTGAGAGATTGGAGTAGGTGCGGAACCTCAAAGTATAAACTTGAACAAAAGCCAAGTCTGTAATAAATGCAGGTTGAAAAGAGTTATTTTTATATTGAATAATATTTACTAATAAAGTGTGCAATTATCCCCACCCTTCTTTTGAATAAGTTGTTCCATAATTGGAAAATAATAAGAATAATTTTTCTCTTTCTTCATGAACATATTTTCAAATCTGAGAAATTGCTGATTTATTTTTTTATTCAAAGGCAATTCATTTTTCACATTGGATGACCAGAATCCTGTGTGATATATGTTTGCATATACACGTAATAATATCATGCCAAAGATTCATATACTCATATTTAAGAACTGTGAGGAAATTAACTCAGAACTTTTTACCTGATGAGTACTCAAAAACGGCATAGTTTTGGCATAGAATGTGAGTGAAAATAACAGGCAAATAAACCAAATATTGAACATTGAGCTTGAAAACTGAAAATTATTTAATTAACTCAAATACTTGAAAAAGGTCTTGAACAACTTACATAGTTCCTTTCAATTGACTTGTAAACCTTTCTGGTATTTTCTACTGAAAATTCTTGTTTCTTCAAAACATATCTTGATATTATGCATTGGGGTTTTGTAGTTATAAATGTACTTTTATATAGCAACATGCAAGTACAAATGTAAATATATGCTTTTGATGTAGTTTCATTTTCTCTCATAGGAAGTTACACTAAAACAGGTCATGAGAAATCCGAATCATCTCTTATTGGGCTTTAAGTATGAAATAAAAATTGTATCACACACACGGAATTATTATATAGTAGATCCCACCAAGCTATCTGCAAACGTGCAACTAAAGCCACTGACATTGCCTAGGGATGAGTAGTCCCCATGAATGATCTTAAGTTATCTCCAACACAACGTGTTTAGCAGGTCTCAAAAGCTTGATACACTCATCACCTGATCTGTTTTGTTTAGTATGGAAATAACGATTTCTTCCTTTGAGTCAAAAAGGAATTCCCCCAATTTGATTTCAAGGGATTTTATGACTTTTATGAACTTGAATGCACAATAGGATTCAGGAAAGGAACAACACAGGATTCTGTGCATATGTCCTAGTATGCATGAAAAGAAAATTTATACTAGATACAGTTATATCAAGCCAATTCTTTCCTAAGACAATGATTTCATTTGTAAAGGGACAGGAGAAAAGGGAGAGTAATTACAATATTCTGTGATACAATCTAATAACAGAAAGGATACTACATCAGCAGTGATGAAAATAGCCATCATTTCATTTACAGTCAAGTGATATATAGAAATGTATTAGTAAACTTTTCCTCCCAAATATTTGTCGGTAATTTTCTTTATTGTTTTCCTAGTTGATTTAAGTCCCCTGATGGTAATTCAGTTTGATATATATGAATCTTTTTTTATATATACTGCCAAATAGGAAAGTATCATAGGGTGTAGTTTCCTTCCTGTCCATGAAAATGTCAGAAGGGTGATATATTAACTTCTATTATTTCCAAAAAAACCCCCAAACAAACAGACAAAAAACAACCTCTCATGTAGTTCTGGAATAAAACAAAACAAAATTAAAGCAGGGTTTTAATACTGAGTGGCCAGGTTGAATTCATGAAAGTCTAAAGTCACATCTTTCATTAAAAATGTAAATACGTACACCAGTCTTTCTTTTTCCATTTGGGAAAAGTGCCAGGCCAACAATATACAATCACTACATTGAAAATATTTAGATCTCTTCCCTCTGGCAACCAGTTTTACATTTCCTAGAGATGCTAGGTCTGATTCTCTTTCAGTGTGAAAGGAATATTAGTTCCTCTATAACTTGTGTGAAAATGGCAGAAAGCTTTACTTTTAAAATATATTTACCTATTACATAGGATATAATGTGAACACCATAAAAAGTGAAGCTGAAATCCAGGGTATTATAACATCACCTATAAATGAAAAGATTTAGCTTGTGACATTGTACAGTCTGAATGTACTTTGTTTACAAGTGGTCAAGGAAGCCTATACATTTTTAAGAACTACTTAAGAGTTAAAACACATCCAGTTGTGAAATTTTTGAAAGTCAGACCAGGTAAGGGGAATAACAACAGCCACAATGTTAAAAATATTCTTATATTTTATATAGAGAGTTCTATTTTGTCAAGCAGAGTAGGATGCCCCAGTTGGCAATCCCAGGGAAGGACTCTAAATATGTCTGCCCACGGCACCTGGGTATTGGAGTCACCAAGCAAAACAATACAGTCAAGCACTGCATGGAACAATGCTTTGCTTAAATCAGGAAGACAGAGCAAGATAAGCTTCAGTAGTGTTTGTGGGTTCCCCTATGGCCGGCTAGTCTCTCCCAGCAAGTGGCGCAGGGCGATTTGCATATGGGCAGCCCTATTGTTGGGCAATGGAACCCAGTCTACTCCCTGTGGAGGACAGATATGACATTAGGGTTGGCCAGGTGCCATATGACACACATGCTCCAAGCAGAGACAAGAGAGCTTTCACTGACCTTGAATCAGGGAAAGATATTCCCACACAAGGTGATAAACCCAGCACAGGCTGTGTGGGCTCTTTATCTCTTGCTAAGGAAGTGTTCCAGGCCCAAGGTCCATTCATAGGTGACTAAGTGGGGGCTGAGAGATTGTATGCAAGAGACTGTCTTTTCCAACGCATTTTGTGTTAAAATTTTCACAGATCTCTACACCATTTCGATTGTCATTATATTAATTAATTTCATATTTCCTATTTCTTTGGCAGAATGTGTATACAATTATCTGGATTTGGTATTATCTGTACAAGCAGGATTAGATATTAAAATTTGCTGACTCAAATACTTTAAAAATTCAGGATATATTTATGTTTCTTGGTTATGTTTTCCTACAAAATTCCATTTTATGTGATTTTTCGAATTATTGGCAAAAAGGTTCTCATTATTTTCCTTTTTATTAAAGTCTCTGCTATACCTCCAGTTATATTCACTTTTTATTTTCAATATATTAGTATTTTCCCTTCTGTACTTTATTATTGATGAATCCATTCAGAATTTGCTTTCTTTTAGTATTCATCAAAGATTTAACTTTGGGGCTTCCCTGGTGGTGCAGTGGTTGAGAATCTGCCTGTCAATGCAGGGGACACGGGTTCCAGCCCTGGTCTGGGAAGATCCCACGTGCCGCGGAGCAACTAGGCCTGTGCGCCACAACTACTGAGCCTGCGCGTCTGGAGCCTGTGCTCCGCAACAATGAGAGGCCACGATAGTGAGAGGCCCGCGCACCGCGATGAAGAGTGGCCCCCGCTTGCCACAACTGGAGAAAGCCCTCGCACAGAAACGAAGACCCAACACAACCAAAAAAATAAATTAATTAATTCATTAAAAAAAAAAAAAAAAGAATAGCTCTTTAAAAAAAAAAAAAGATTTAACTTTGAACATTGCTGACTTACTTGCAATACTCTTTCTGTTTCATTAATCTTTGTCCTTGTTTTTATTAATTTCCTTTCTCTAGATAGTTGAAACTTGTTATGCAGGTTTGTTTTTTTTTTAAAGATTTTTGTATTAGAAATGTCTTTTCCTAATTGGTAGTTGAGGTTTTACATTTCTCTGTAAGTACCTATTGACCTGTAACTCACAAATGAACTATATAGCATTTTCATTATTGTTCAGTTCTAAATGTGTTCTAATTTGCTTCATGATTTCATCTTTACCTACAAGTATTTTAATTATGACTCTTCTGCCTTTAAATTTTTATAAAAAATGGATTTGTTAAAACTTATCTTGTGATTTATAAATTATTACGTTAAAAGTGGAGCTTCTGGTCTGTATATATAATTCATTTATGCTTGCTAAGAATAACTTTATAGCTTTGTATATGGTCATTTTTGGTATTTCATGCATGCTTGAGGATGAGATGTATTTTATATTTGTTAGATACAAGTTTACATATATCCACGAAGTTTTTAGGTAAGATTTTCTACATTATTACTAATTTTTCTAATTTTGTAGATTGTCTTTTATATCCCTAACAGTTATTTTTTTAATTTACTTGAGCAGTCAACTAACAAAGATGTGTTAAGAATCTCTTACTGTAATCATGCATTTGAACATAACATATTTTAATTCCATCAGTGTTTTCATGTGTTTTGAATATATGTTACATGATTCATATGAGGTTATAATACTTTATAATTTTCTGGTGAAATTACATAGTTTGAATTATGAAGACCCAGAGTATATTTTCCCCCAAAGTCTATTTTGTCTAACATTCTGACTATCTCTTGTTGTGTATAAAATCACCCCCAAACTCAGTAGCTTAAAATAACATTGTCTTTGAGCACAAATCTTCAAATTGAGCAGTTTTCAATGGGAACAGCTCATTCTTGCTCCACTTGGTGTCAACTGGGTGGCTTGAAGCTTGGGAGCTGGAATCGCCTGAAGTTTTCTTTATTCACATTTCTGGTGGCTGATGCTGGCTGTCAGCTGGCATACTAGTGATTGGTGGAATCACCTACTCACAGCCTCTCATGGCTCGGGCTTCCTTGCATGATGGTGGGTGCAAGATCAAACATCCTGATAGAGAGAGGGTGTTATTTCCAATTTATTTCACCTTTCAATTTTCAGGTTCCCAGGCCAGAAGGTGGGCTTTTCCCCAAGTATTTCCACTGCAGCTGCGTAAATTACCTAGCAGAGATAGGAATGCACTTGAATTGCCTCTTATCTAGCCTCCTTCATACAAGCTCATGCTCCCCGCCAGGGTTGGACTGCTTCTCTTCACTTTTAAGATTTTTCAGGTAGTTGCTTTTTGTATCCAGGTTTTATATTTTATTTTTCAGGGAGTACCATCTGGTAGGTGGTTATTCCATCACACTGAGCAGCAGAAGCTACAAAACCTGTAATAAGTGTATGTGACAAACGAAGGTGGCCTAAGGGAATTTTTTTTTTTAACTTCTGGATTCTCAATTCTATTGTCTATATGTCAATTCATATTGCAGTACCACACAATATTGATTGTTTTAGTTTTATAGTAAGTTTTGAAGCTGGAAGTATAGTTAACATTTGAAATTAGGAAATGAGTCCTCCAATTTTGTTCTTCTTTATTATGATTATTTTGGCTATTCCAGGTTCCTTACATTTCCATGTGAATTTTAGAATGAGTTTGTCAATTTCCCTATAGTCAGGAGATTGGCCTGGGCTCAAGGGCTGAACTTGCGCTCCCTCAGGCAACATGTAGTTCAGTTATCTTGACTGGTGAATCTTGGTAAGATCTCCATGTTAAAGGGGCATCTGTGAGAATCCTTTGAGAACTTTGAGAAGTGGGTTGTAAAATATCTGTTAGATAATCTAGGGCACTCCTAATCAAGGAAAACTTTTGCTATATTCTCATTTTGTAACACACTAGAGTCTGAAAATAATGTAAATTTAAATCCCAAAACAGTACAGGGATAAGCCTCAATTATAAATTTTCAGGGGAGATTTTGTTTTCTGCTTACAGCCCATACAAAGACAGACAAGTTTCTTGGTCATGTTCTTTTGGTGACTTCTATTTTTAATTCCATTCCTTCACTGAAGATTTGAACTTCAAAGACCTCCATATTAGACAGTGTATCATTTTCAACTTCCTCTGTGGAAGTATCACCTGCTGTTTTTGGCTCTTAAAATCCAACCTCTTGTTTCCTGATATTAGCAAAAGTCTCCAGGACAGAAATACCTTTAGTGTTAGCTTACCACTCCTATTTTTTAGATCATTTTAATTTTTTGATCCCAAGGACTTTTCTTACTCTCTCATGATCTAAAGTGTTCTGTAATAGAATGTTATATGTTTAAATATTTTTAGGTATATTCTCAGGATACATCATTTTACCTACTGCTTCAAACAGAATTATAGCACTGGTTTAAATTTTTTTTTCCAAAATATTTTATTGTGCAGAACAAGGAGCTGCCTTACAATATCTCTGGGTGGTGGGTGAAACTAGACTCCAGCAGGAACCACGTTCCTGCCTATCTCTTTTCCTTGCCCAATCCTGCTTTCCCAATCATTTTCTCTTGAAAGCTCTCCATTAATAAATTGCATGCACCAGAATTCCTGTCTTAGGCGTTTTGTTTAGAAACTCCTAAGTAAGACAGTACATGACTCCAAATCATGACTCTGATTTAAACCTTTTTATTCCCTTCCTCTTCATGAAAGGAAGTAAACCTTAGGTATCAGAGAGAATTATTGATTAATGCTACTAAATCCTTCTAAAAAACCATGAGTTTTCCACACAATGGGGTATGGAATTATACTTCACCCATGGTGGGGTGGAGGAAATAGTGGAAGTTTGCTGAAAAATAAGTATCAAGCTTCATCTGGAAGTTAGTCTTACGTGGAGATGGTGCAAAACATTCCGAATTAAGATGGAAATGTTAATGGAAGGAAACTGGCAATATTAAAAAATACAGACTGTTGCACATCTAAACGTTCAAGGGCTTGGAAGAATTCATAATGACTGGAATTCCTTTTTCTTTTCTTTTTCTTTTCTTTTTTTTTTTTGGTGTCTCTAGTCAGCTTCCTAATGGTAGACTGACCAGAAGGGGCTTGTGATACTGTGATTTATAATAAGAAATATATATTTGGTCTTCATCCCCATTCCTGGCACAGATCTCCTAAAACCCTAGGAATTTCCTTAGCAATGAGAGCTGAGAGCACTAAAGATGAGAGTCTTTCATTATTCATAGCAAGCCCCTTCAACCACACCTGAGTTTAAGTTAATTAGGTGACTTTTGAAAAGCTCCTAGACAACCACAGAGTGTAGGCTGGTTTCCAGGAGAACCAACCATGTGATTAGAGCATTGGAAATGTCAGCCCTACTCTCCACCTCTGGGGAGAAAAGAGGAGTTATAGGTTGAGTCAATCATCGATGGCCAGTGACTAAATCAATCATGCCTACATAATGAAGCCTCCATAAAATCACTAAAGCATAGAACTTGAGAGCTTCCAGGTTTCTGAACAAGTGGAGGTACTGGGAACGTGACACACCTGGAGAGGGCATGAATCTCCACCCCCCCTTCCCACATACCTTGCCCTACACACCTTTTCCATTTGGCTGTTCCATAGTTACAGCCTTTTATAATAAACCAGTAATCTAGTAAATGAAATGTTTTCCTGAATTCTATGAGCCATTCTAGCAAATTATTGAGCCAGAGGAGTTCATACAAACCTCAGATTTATTGCCAGTCAGTCAGAAGCACAGGTGACAACCTGGCATTTCAACTGGCATCTGAAAGTGGGAGGAGGAAGTCTTGTGCAACTGAGTCCTTAACCTGTGGCCTCTGTACTAACTCCAGGTATAGAGTGTCAGCACTGAACTGAATTGTAGGCCACCCATTTGGTGTCCAGAGAGTTGGTGAATTGGTTGGTGTAGAGAAAAACAACCCACATGTCAGATGTCCAAAGTGTTCTATGTGTAATAGTACAGAAAAACAGTGTTTTCCACTTCAGAGTTTTTGCTAGCCAACAGCTAATCAACTCACTGTGATACAGAAACCAAAACTTATACTTTCCCAATGGTCTACAGGTTATTTTTTCTCCTGTCCTTATTAAAATTGAGTTTTTCTATTCGATCTGTGATAATAACTGTTTCCCTTTTATCCTTTCCTTATTTTTCATCCTCCTCAAATTGCAAATGGTTCAGTCATCTTTTAAAAAAAATTCTTATGTGACAAGAGCCCTAAATGGAGTGTCAGGACAAATCCATTTATATTATTGAAGTAAACAAATATCAACACAGCACAGTCTCACAACTTGTAATCATTTGCAGACTTTAAAAACCAAAAATCAGGGACTTCCCTGGCGGTCCAGTGGTTAAGACTTCACCTTCCAATGCAGGGGTGTGGGTTCGATCCCTGGCTGGGGAGCTAAGATCCCACATGCCTCATGGCCAAAAAACCAAAACATAAAACAGAAATGATATTGTAACAAATTCAATAAAGACTTTTTTTAAAAATGGCCCACATCAAACAAAACAAAACAAAAAACCAAAAAATCATGTAAAAATAATCCTAGCAAAACATAATTATTACTAAACAGAGTATAGACATATCACAAGTGGCTATCAATTTTATAGAACTAAAGATATTTTGAAAGGAAAAGTTCTCAAAAATCTGTCTTTGAAAACTATAAAATCAAATGCAAGAGATAAGTGTTAAATAGGAGAGAGAGAGAGAAAGAGAAGGAGAGAGAGGAACAAGACACACAAGGGGAGAGAGAGGAAAAGGATTCTGGCTACTCCTTAGTTATACTCAAAGATTTGATGGTTAACTAACTAATATGAAAAGAAAAAAATGTAACACTTCTAGAGAAAATTTTAATAGGTTGAATAAGCATGTCTTTAAATCTTGATAACCAAGTTTATGAGGTAATAATTTTTTTTAAACCACTAAGAGGAAAATTAACAAGATTTTATCCACTTTATCTTCCTTTATTCAGAAAGAAAAAATATCATGAGACTAATCATAATCAAAAATGTCATAAAGTGGAAGAACTGTATCATATTTTAAGAACAAACTTTTGTGTGTGAAATTTGCTAAAGTTATTCTATTCTCAAATATATTGAAGTAGTCAGAAGATATGCATTTATATTTAACTGAAGTTACCGAGACAATGGCACTGTAACTTTAGCTTAGTGTTCCAATATCAAGAGAAACTTAACCTACTGAAAATATACATGCCCCATAACACACTCCTTTCCTAGAAAAATAAAACAATAGTAAAAGAAATGTTGATTTTGACTTCTAATTAGGAACGTTACTGTATAATTTTGTATTTTACAAAAAGTAATTGAATTTTAAAATAAAACATATTCTCTGAAATCACAAATCTTTAGCATTCACATAAGAGCTAACATTACAAAAGCAATTAATAAAAAGGAGTTTTAGAGGAGCAATAAATAAATAAATATTAAACAAGCTTGCTTTCATATCAAATTTCTTTTATTTCCACACTCTATCAGTGGTATCAATATTGCCAGTGAAATAGGTTTTGTAGTTCATATAATTTCTGCACACAGAAACATAATACTCTGCAGAAAAGTAGGCACTAATTTTTAATACATTTTCTAATGTGAAATTACTTCAGGGAAATTTCATGTCAGTTGACAGAATATTCGAGGACGAAGCTCAGGGAATGCCTGAATCTATATATGCTAAATGCACCATAAAATGCAATCTTTGAATTATGTTTTGCTTAGGAAGTCACCAAGAGCATTTTAGTTTCACTTTATCTTATTTTAAATTATAGATTCTGTTTATATGATGCCTATTACCATTCTTTCCTGCCTTCTGAGGCAAGAATAAGATTTTCCATTGTAATCATCTTCTATTTTACTTCCCGTAGTGGGTAGTAACAGTGAATATATGAAGTATAATTTAAAAAAAAGAAAAAGTGTTCACATGATAATAGAGTGAAAACAAAGGAAATAATGACTCTGCAGGTCAAAACACTCACTATGCTAGCCGAAATTAGAATATAAAAGTGAGCACTGGATTGACATTGCTAAAAATAGTGGAGCCTGCAACTCTAGGGTTCTGTCCCTCCACAGACACAACTAAAACGCTAGCCAAAATTCTCAGAATCAACTTTTGCAGACTGTAATCTAGTCAGAAAGTACAGGAACCAGGGGAAAGCTTAAGGAAAAAAGAAGCTACTGCATTGTGAGGTAAGTGCTCTATGGCATTTAAAAAATATCAGCACTATTTCTTTCTAAAATTTATATGGAAAATCAAAGGAACTAAAAGAGCTAAAAAACTTTCAGAAAGAAGAATTAAGTGAGAGAAATAAGTTTTCCTGATTCCAAGACTTTTTACATAGGTACAGGAATCAAGAAAGACATGTTCACACAGAAACTTGTTCACTAATGTTTATAAGAGCTTTATTCATAATAGTCAAAAATTGGAAACAAACCAATATCCTTCAACTGATAAAAGGTTAAAAAACTATGGGGCATCCATACCATGGCATTCTACTCAACAGTATAAAAGGAACTGATTATTGACACAACCACCAACCTAAAGGAATCTCCAGAGTCTTATACAGAGTTAAAAATCTAATTCTCACAAGCTATTAATACAAGTTACATACTGTATGGGATCATTTATATAACACCCTTGAAATGACAAAATTAAGAAGCAGGTGAATGAGGAGAGAAGTGGGTGAGGCTATAAGAGGACAATATGAAGGAGCTTTGTAGTTACAATTTGGGTAAAATGTAGACACAAAGGTTCTGTGTATTATTTATTACAACTACATGTGAACCTACGTTTATCTCAAAATAAAAATGTTTAGTTAGAGAAAAGCAGGGATATTTGGTGTATCTCACTGATACTCAGACGGCAGATTACTCATATGTAATTTGTCATATTTAGGCAAAAAAGTTCTAGGTTAGCCGAGCAGAAAACTCTTTATAGCCTATTGCTCAGTTTCCAGACATATGACAATTTATAGACAGTCCACAGTTACTTCGAGGAAGGATTCTACATCTCAGCCACAGTAGCATACCATGAATATTCCTCCAGGATTATTCCAGAGGAACTTTGAAACAGCTACTCGAGTAACTCTGCACAGAAACAAGAAATACCTGAAATTTCTGAGAGGTTTTTTGTTTTGTTTGTTTGTTTCTTTGTTTGTTTTTGAGATACTGTTTTTGACTGACTCTAATTCATGGTACCCTGAAAAATGACTATGGCCCATTAAAGGAGAACTTACTGAATTCAGCTTTCAAAGGGAGTGTTGACTTAAATTTGCCTCATCGTCTATTCCTGGACCACAGACTTATCTGATGGTTATTCTCCTTTCACAGAATATATAATCAACAGACTCGGTAACTGGTGGAATTCCTGCATCTATTCCCTGACCACAGAAATGGCAGGAAGGGACAAATAAAAACCCAAAGAAATGCCTCCCTCAACCAAGATAATAAACAAAAGCAATTCTGCATTCATGGAGCTGATTGCAGAGTTTAGTACTATGAGGAAATTTTTGAAAATTGCAGGAGTGATCAATACCTATTCAACATGATTTTGCTAGCATGAAAAACAGGTAAATTGTGGAGAAAGCCTTTTTATTGATAATCTATTTGATAATCTAGCATCAAAACATCTTCATTAGGTGATGCTAATTTCACCTGCAGTTATGAAGGTGGTACATTTACCATAGCAAATAAGAGCAGAATTAATGAATCTGGAATTCAGTTATTTGTCTATTTTTTTTCCTTATCGCTATTAGCAAAGGAAGTCAGAAGTCGTTTGTTTCTATGTAGAAAGGACACCAGTATGCCTTGACATATTTGCCTCAACGGTATGTCAAGTCTGCTTCTTGTGATAACACAGTCCAAAGGGATCTTGATTATCATGATATTCCACAGAAAATTATGCAAGTCCATTTCATTGATGAGATTATGCTAATTCCTAGAGAGTAGGAAATAGGAAACACTTTTAACTGCCCGACTAAAATACATATCTGACAGAGGATCAGAGATAATCCTCAGGAAACTACGGCAGCTTGACACATTAAGTTGCCAAGGCTCCAGTGTTTTGAAGTATGTTGCAATATTACTTCTAGAGTGAGAGACAAGTTGATGAATCTTGCACTGCCCACCATGAAAAAGAGGCTCTTTTTGGATTTTGATGGCAATATATATCACATTTGGAATAACATGTAAGGCTGTCAGCTTTAAAGGTGTATTAAGAAGGAAAAGGTACTTTTTCATTTGTTTCAGTTTGAGTGCTAGTTATTCTACCACATGTTTTATGCAATATAATGACCCAATATTTTCCAGACATGTGTGTTGCTGATAGGGATGTTCTATTAGCCTCTGTCAAGCTCCCAAAATGAGAATCCAGTTCAAACACCTAGAATTCTACATTTCTGCAATGCTCACTACTATAAAGAACTATTTTCTATTGGAAAACCAGTTCTCAGTTTGTTCCTAGGCTCTTGGAAGGACTAAACATGTAACTGAGGGACACCAAATGGGTACCCCAAGTGGGAATTATTGATCCATCAAACCATGAAATTAGACACAGATACCATCCTTCCATTCTAAATTTTAAGTGATATATATGAGACCAAACCAAAGCTTGTTCCCAGAACAAGCTTTTGTAAATTGTACAAAAAGGTATAAAATACTCATGGTACCTGCTGCTACTACCTCAGTGCCTCTTCCTTGTCTCAACCTCATCACATCATATGGCTACAGCTCCTATTAGATAACTAACCCTCCTTGTAGAGCTACCATCTCTGCTTTTAGATAAAGTTTTTCTCATTGTCTCATCAGGCCTAAATGTAATTGTTCTTCATAGCCCCCAGCCCTGAGGTATGGCACTATCATGTTTGGTTCCTTATATTCTACATTCTACACCTTTTTGTAAAGTATTAAATACCCTTAAAAATATTAACTTTGAATGTTCAAACTGTTTCTTGCCATTATCAGTTGGATAAAAGGGGAAATATTGAATATTTTCCCTTTACTTAAAAGAGTTATAAAAGAATTTCACTGCAAGTGCTAGCCACTGCAACCATAGAAGAAAATAAACACACACACACACACACACACACACACAAAAGATTGGCAAGAATGAAATAATGCCATTTGCAGCAACATGGATGGACCTAGAGATTATCATACTAAGTGAAATAAGGCAGAAGGAGAAAGACAAATACTATATGATATCACATATATATATAATCTAAAATATGACACAAATGAACGTATCTATGAAACAGAAACAGACTCACAGAGAGAGAACAAACTTGTGGTTGCCAAGGGTGGTGGGGGGAGGGAATGACTGAGAGTTTGGGATTAGCAGATGCTAACTAGTATATATAGGATGGATAAACAACAAGGTACTACTGTATAGCACAGGGAACTATATTCAATATCCTATGATAAATCACAATGGAAAAGAATATGAAAAAGAATATATATATGTACAACTGAGTCACTTTGCTGTACAGCAGAAATTAACACATTGTAAATCAACTATACTTCAATAAAACTTAAAATAATAAAAAATAAAATAAAAACAAAACAAAATAAAACCTGTGGGGATATTAGTGGCATAAAAGCATGTTTAGACAATGAATTCAGGGATAATGCATTGTGCCTTATAAACTACTTTTCAATTACAAATAATACTTAATGTAGAGTTAAAAATAAAATCAAACAACCCAAAAGAGCATTCATCAACTGTAAAGTAAGTCTCCTTCCTGCCCCAGATAACCACAGTTATCTGTCTCTGTTCCCAAAATTATCTGCTGTTGAGAGTTAAAAAAAAAAAAAAAAGGTTGGCAAGGAATAAAAATAAAGTGTCATTATTACAGATATATGACTGTGTATTTATTTACACAGTGCAAAAGAACATAAAATTCATTGCTGGAATTATTCAAATCATTTAGCAAATACAAAGACAATATATGTAAATCAGTTGTTTATATGCTTTCAACAAACAGAAAATTAAAAATTACTATAGCATTAAAAATATCAGGTAAATATGAATGAATCTAATAAGTCATCCAAGATCTTCAGGTATTACAATAATATATTATTGATCTTCATTGAAGAAAGCCTATATAAATGAAGGACAAACTATTCTCATCAATTGCAAGGCCAACTATTGTAAAAATGTCAATTTCTCCCAAATGGATATTTATATTTATTGCATTCCATTCAGAAATACCAAGGTTTCTTGTGGACCCAAAAAAACTCTCCTACACTCTATGTGAAAACACAAACACCAAGAAATGCCAAGATGCATTTGATGAGGCACAAGTTATAGGATTTGGCTGTACTTGATATTAAGATTTAATGTATGTTTTGTATAACTTTAAGTGGAGTATAAACTATAAAAATATTAAATCACTATGTTGTATATCTGAAACTAATATAACATTGTAAATCAACTATATTTCAATAATAAGTAAATAAAATAATGTCATGCTAAATTAGCAAAACCAGTTTGCTATTGGTTTAAATATAGTAGACTATATTAATATATACTATATATCTATGTTTACATCTATATCCATATGATATATTTGCAGATAAATATACAAGTTATACATACACACATGCCTACATACACTTGCTTTATGAAAAATGACACTGCTGATGAGTGCAACAGGACTATTTAATATACAGCACTGAAGTATCCAATTAACTATATAGAAAATAAGCCCTACCTTACAAAAATCTATTTCAAGTGGATTGTAATTTTAATTGTGAATAGCACAATGATAAAAGTTGTAGAATGTAATTTAGCAAAATATCTTCATTGCCAAATGGGAAATAAATGATTTATTAAATATGACATAAAATGAGTAATCATAAAGGGCTGTATTAAATTATGAAATCTGTTTATTTTAACTTCTATTCAGAGAATGAGAGAGAAGTCATGAACTAAGGGAAGAAATTTGAACCACACATAATCTTACCTAGAATAAAAATGTTAAAAATTCTGGATAAAGGGATAGGGTATACTCAAGGGAACTATAATTAGAGTGATTGAAAACTTCTCAACAACAATAAAAGCAATGGAAGCCAGACAACAATGGCAGAATATCTTTCATGAATAGAAAATTAAAAAACGGCAACAAAACTTCCATAACCAGCGAAAATACTCATCAAGAATGAATGTGAAATAATGATATTTTCAAACAATAGCAAAAACAGAATTTGTCACCAGTGGTTCTCTTTTAAAAAAATACTAACAGTTATTCTTCAGGTAGAATAAAGCTAACCCTAGGAGGAAGTTCACTGATGCAGCACGAAATGAAGGACAACAAAAATCCTAAACATATGCGTAAATATAAATTATGTTGTCATAGAAAATAATGTCTTCTTCAGTAGTTCATAATTTATCAAAATACATGATGGCAATGGTCACGAATCAAAAGAAGAATGGGCTTGAAATATTCTAAAAGTTTTGTATTATCACGAAAAAAGGAAATATAACTAATTATCAAGTTAAAATATTCTAGACTAAGCACTGAAATCGTAAAATAATGCATAAAAATGCTGAGAAAAAAGAAATATTCCACTAGAAAAATTACACAGTTAAATCAAAATAGACTTTAAAAAAGTAGGGAATAAAAAGTAACATATAACAGGCGGGGCAGGTATTGAAAGCAAATAGGGAGATAATAGATTTAAACCAAATATGTCTGTAATTGGACTAAATGGTCCAAATAAAAGACAAATATCCTTAGGCTGGAATTTTAATATTCCCATATATGTTCCTTAATGAGATATATCTACAATATAAAGATATTCTAAGAGTAAATTAAACAGAAGGAAATATTTACTATGCAAACACTAATTCAAAAAGGAGGTGTAACTATATTAATGTCAGACGGGGTTGACTTTAAGGAGAAAGTGCTATCAGAGTTGCAAACCAAACTTTCATAATGATAAAAGGTATAGCTCATCAAAAAACAATAACAATTAAAAGTTGGTATGCAACTAATAACAGCCTTCCATTAAAATAGTAAAAAGGCAAGCCACAATGTGAAAAGAGATGTTTGCAGCAGATGCATTGAACTAAGGCTCATCCCAAATATATAAATAACTCCTACAAATCTATAATAAAAAGACCAGGATTAAAAAATAAATAAAAGTTGGCAAGACACTTGACAAGAAGATATTCAAAAAATGAGATATGTGTATTAATTTCATATCCTGCTACTTTACCAAATTCATTGATTAGCTCTAGTAGTTTTCTGGTAGCATCTTTAGGGTTCTCTATGTATAGTATCACGTCATCTGCAAACAGTGACAGTTTTACTTCTTTTCCGATTTGGATTCCTTCTATTTCTTTTTCATCTCTGATTGCTATGGCTAAAACTCCCAAAACTATGTTGAATAATAGTGGTAAGAGTGGGTAAACTTGTCTTGTTCCTGATCTTAGTGGAAATGGTTTCAGTTTTTCACCATTGAGAATGATGTTGGCTGTGGGTTTGTCACATATGGCCTTTATTATGTTGAGGTAAGTTCCCTCTATGCCTACTTTCTGCAGGGTTTTTATCATAAATGGGTGTTGAATTTTGTCAAAAGCTTTCTCTGTATCTGAGATGATCATATGGTTTTTACCCTTCAATTTGTTAATATGGTGTATCGTGTTGATTGATTTGTGTATATTGAAGAATCCTTGCATTCCTGGGATAAATCCCACTTGATCATGGTGTATGATCCTCTTAATGTGCTGCTGGATTCTGTTTGCTAGTATTTTGTTGACGATATTTGCATCTATGTTCATCAGTGATATTGGCCTGTAGTTTTCTTTTTTTCTGACATCTTTGTCTGGTTCTGGTATCAGGGTGATGGTAGCCTCGTAGAATGAGTTTGGGAGTGTTCTTCCCTCTGCTATATTTTGGAAGAGTTTGAGAAGGATAGGTGTTAGCTCTTCTCTAAATGTTTAATAGAATTCACCTGTGAATCCATTGGGTCCTGGGCTTTTGTTTCTTGGAAGATTTTTAATCACAGTTTCAATTTCAGTGCTTGTGATTGGTCTGTTTATATTTTCTATTTCTTCCCGGTTCAGTCTCAGAAGGTTGTGCTTTTCTAAGAATGTGTCCATTTCTTCTAGGTTGTCCATTTTATTGGCATATAGTTACTTGTAGTAATCTTTCATGATCCTTTGTATTTCTGCAGTGTCAGTTGTTACTTCTCCTTTCTCTTACACTCCTATACACTAATGATGAAAAATCTGAAAGAGAAATTAAGGAAACACTCCCATTTACCACTGCAACAAAAAGAATAAAATACCTAGGAATAAACCTACCTAAGGAGACAAAAGACCTGTATGCAGAAAATTATAAGACACTGGTGAAAGAAATTAAAGACAATACAAACAGATGGAGAGATATACCATGTTCTTGGGTTGGAAGAATCAACATTGTGAAAATGACTATACTACCCAAAGCAATCTACAGATTCAGTGCAATCCCTATCAAACTACCAATGGCATTTTTCACAGAACTACAACAAAAAAATTTCACAATTTGTGTGGAAACATAAAAGACCCTGAATAGCCAAAACAATCTTGAGAAAGAAAAATGGAGCTGGAGGAATGAGGCGCCCTGACTTCAGACTATACTACAAAGCTACAGTACTCAAGACAGTATGGTATTGACACAAAAACAGAAATATAGATCAATGGAACAGGATAGAAAGCCCAGAGATAAACCCATGCACATATGGTCATCTTATCTTTGGTGAAGGAGGCAAGAGTATACAATAGAGAAAAGACAGTCTCTTCAATAAGTGGTGCTGAGAAAACTGGACAGCTACATATAAAAGAATGAAACTAGAACACTCCTTAATACCATATACAAAAATAAACTCAAAAAGGATTAAAGACCTAAATGTAAGAACGGACACTATAAAACTCTTAGAGGAAAACATAGGAAGAACACTCTTTGACATAAATCACAGCAAGATCTTTTTTGATCCATCTCCTAGAGTAATGGAAGTAAAAACAAAAATAAACAAATGGGACCTAATGAAACTTAAAAGCTTTTTCACAGCAAAGGAAACTATAAACAAGACAAAAAGACAACCCTCAGAATCGGAGAAAATATTTGCAAATGAAGCAACTGACAAAGGATTAATCTCCAAAATATACAAGCAGCTCATGCAGCTCAACATTAAAAAAAAAACAACCCAATCCAAAAATGGGCAGAAGACCTAAGTAGACATTTCTCCAAAGAAGATATACAGATTGCCAACAAACACATGAAAGGATGCTCAACATCAGTAATCATTAGAGAAATGCAAATCAAAAGTACAACGAGGTATCACCTCACACCGGTCAGAATGGCCATCATCACAAAATCTACCAAGAATAAATGTTGCAGAGGGTGTGGAGAAAAGGGAACCCTCTTGCACTGTTGATGGGAATGTAAATTTATACAGCCACTATGGAGAACAGTATGGAGGTTCCTTAAAAAACTAAAAATAGAACTACTATATGACCCAACACTCCCACTACTGGGCATATACCCTGAGAAAACCATAATTCAAAAAAGAGTTATGTACCACAATGTTCATTGCAGTACTATTTACAATAGCCAGAACATGGAAGTAACCTAAGTGTCCACTGACAGAGGAATGGATAAAGAAGATTTGGTACATATATACAATGGAATATTACTCAGCCAGAAAAAGAAATCACCTTGAGTTATTTGTAGTGAGGTGGATGGGCCTGGAGTCTGTCATACAGAGTGAAATAAGTCAGAAGGAGAAAAACAAATACCATATGCTAGCATATATATATGGAATCTAAAAAAAAAAAAACGGTTCTGAAGAACCTAGCGGCAGGACAGGAATAAAGACGCGGACATAGAGAATGGACTTGAGGACACTGGGAGGGGGAAGGGGGTAAGCTGGTACGAAATGAGAGAGTAGCACTGACATGTATACACTACCAAATGTAAAATAGATAGCTAGTGGGAAGCAGCTGCACAGCACAGGGAGAACAGCTTGGTGCTTTGTGACCACCTAGAGGGGTGGGATACGGAGGGTGGGAGGGAGACCCAAGAGGGAGAGCATATGGGGATACATGTATATGTGTAGCTGATTCACTTTGTATACAGCAGAAACTAACAACAATGTAAAGCAATTATACTCCAATAAAGATGTTAAAAAAAAAAAACTAAAAAAAAAAAAAATGAGATATGTATGAAAAGGTACTCAACCTCTTTGCTAATCAGGAAAATGGAAGTTAAAACTACAGTAGAATATCTCTATGCCTCTACTAGAATAGCAATGAAGAAATCAAAATCTCAAAGTACCCAGTGTTGGTGAGGATGTAGTGGAAGAGGAACATTGACACTGCAAATGTAAGTGTAAAACCCTAAAAACATATTTCTTAACCCAGAAACAGCTTTTAAAATATAATTAAGTAAATTTAGTATCTTTTTATTTATTACCCTGAGTAATATGGAAATTAGTATATATAAGGCAATTAGTATATATCCTCTTTTTCCCATTCATTTTAACCCTCAAGTTTTAAGCATTATCTACTAAAGGTGTGCATACACATTTCTTAAGACCCAGAAATCCCCCTAATAGATAACCAAGAAAAATGTACACATTTGTACCAAGAGACATGTACAAGAATGCCCAGAACAGCTCCATTCTTAATAGCCTTTCTGCCTGTGCTGCCAAAAACGAGTTCACAAGACTTCATGTGCTCTACCGCCAATCTAATTGTAAGCTTTCCCCCAATAAATCCTATCTGATATCCGCACTGCTCATGACATGATCCATCTGCTTGACATAGCAACTTGGATACATCTCACATACATAATGTTGAACAAAAAGTCATTCACAAAAATACACAAACTGGGTGATTCTGTTTAGATAAGTTTCAAAATAACCAAAGCTCAAATAGAGCATCTGACCTTAGGATACTGGTGCCTTTAGGCAGGAAGGAGGGAGTGGTGATTGATGGTGAACACAAGGGAGTTCTGGGGAGCTAAGAATGTCTTATGTCTTGATCTGTGGGGGTAACGTGTGTGGTTGATCAGTGATGATTATTCAGCAGTGTATTTATGTTCTGTGCATTTAATTTTGCCATCAAATGATGCTGTTTAAAGTTGATACATTAAACAATACAGTGTTTAGTACATTTAACATATTAGCCATGCTGCAGAGACAGTTTGTGTTCACTAACATTGTCTGCTCTCCTCTACTTTTCTCTGCCTGTTTTGCAGTTAATTTCGAGACTTGTGAGCAGAGGTGGCATGTGTCACTTCTGGGCTCTTAAGAGCTAGTGTCTTCTTCCGTCTTTCTCTTCGGCTGCTGTGGTGTCCTTGGAGGCCACACATTCCAGATGGTTTCACTACCAGATGGAAGGAGCCTTTCCAAATCCCATCAATCTTTATGTATGTGAGAAATGAACCTGTGTTGCATTATGCAGCTGAAATTTTTTTTGAAGAAACTAAAATTACCCAAATACCAAATGTCAACATTATGAACAATAAACAAATCAATAAAATTTGGTGGTAAAAAGGGAGAAAGAGGATATTAGTAATTTTTCTTACTGCTCAGGGTAATGAATAAAACATATTAAAGATAGAAACTTTTGTACGGTTATGTTTCAAATATTGCCATTGGATCAACTTTATCAGCCTTTAAATTATTACGAGAAACATCCAAAAATGAAGCAAAGATAGCTTTTTGTGTGTGCATAAATTGTATACGGAAGATATACAAGAACGTGTTAACATTGGTTGTCTCCAGAGACAAAAATTATGTGAATGTATTATATATATAAGCCATAAATAAGAATTAAATTTACAAAATGGTATAGCTGATCTCAACAAAAATAAAGCATTCTGTTCAGATGTGTACTTTCCATTTAAGAAATCATCCACAGTCGCTATTAGAGTACCTCATTAAATGTGTCTATTTAATTCCTATCTACTTATCCTCCTTGAACATATCAGTGGTATATAGATATAGAGATAAACAGAATCTAATTTATTTTAAAAAGATATATAGCTGGTCTCAGCAAGCGATAAATTAGATTTATCAAACACTCAAGATTCAGTAGGTAAAAATATTCTATAAAAACTAAACTTAGCTCTTTTCTTTCCTTCTTCATAGTTCATTGTGCATCAACCAGTTAAATCCCTAAAGGTCTGTGGGGTTTTAAAATGCAAGAGATAATTCCTTCTTTTTTGGACGACTCTGATTTTCTCAGGTAAAATACAGTGATAGTCTTAATTCTGGAAGTAGTTAGGGTAAATACAATTTGAACAGAGAATTTTATAAATAACTTAATGATTTTGACTCTGCATCAACGACAAGATAAAATGGACATTTAATATATATGCTTTTTTCTCAGTCCGAGCATAGGCTATCAATTCAAAACAGGACTCTCAGATTCTTTCCTTGCCCAGGATACAAAACTATATTTTGTATGCAGGTGTTTTGCCTATCATGAAAACAACCTTAACAGGTCAATGATATGCTCTTCAGTGTGCTGGACTCTTACATTATCCACTTAAGAATATTTATCAGCCATAATTTTATGTGATCTTATCAATATTATCTATAGATAGCTCCTCATGGGATAATAATAACTGCACAACTCATAGGTTGAAGGGGCACTTTTAGTAATGTACCTTCAAAATGCATCTTTTAGTGGTTGAAGCAAGCATCACAGTTCTAACATTGTGAAAGTTGGAGAACATATTGTCCTCTTTGTGACTTTATGTAGACTTTTGGCTCTAGAAAAAGTTAAATCCAAGTCACATTATGATCAGATCATTACATCTGTCTAATGATATGATGTTATTGCATAGTTTGATTGAGGGGTTTATCGATTCCTGCTACTGCTCTCTACTATATATGAATAGGTCTGAAAGTGAGAAGGTTTAAATTAGATAATGAAAGAGAAGCCCCTTTCATGACATCCACAAGATTCCTTTACAGTTTATCAGATGAACTGTCAAAAGAGAGTCACACCCAGGAAAACTCAACACTTGAGCAAGAAAACAGCACAGACAGTAAAACTCCATGGGTATAGCTCCAGAAATTATAAAATCCTTATGGGGAACTTAAAATCTTTTTGACAGAGATGGTGTTTTCATTTTTTCCATATAAAAGCAAATACTTGAGATAGAAAAAGCTCATAAGAAGTGAGCACTTGAACATGAACTTTTTCATGTACATATATTCTTTTTCACTAAAAGCTGAGCCCAGGAATAAGGGTTTTGTACAGACAGTTTATTTGGAAAGCGGTCCAAAGGAACAAGAGTGGCAAACGTGGGAAAGTAAAAACAGAAAAGAGGAAGGCAAGATAGGCGGATGTGTTATCCAGTTTGCAGCTGCTACATGGGACTGGTGCTTGATGTGACTAGACAATGCGAGAAGTTTTGTAAAACATGCAGTTATCTCTTGACTTCAATCCCCCCGTTGAATAAAGATGGCCCCTTGAACTTAATCCCTGAGCCATTTGAGTTGTATATACAAGAATGCTGAGCTGGTTCCCTTGGTGTCCCACACCACAGAGTCATAGGAAACCTGGAGCTGGAAGGAAGATTTAATCTGCTTTAGACAAGACCTGCCTCTGTGCTAAACTGCTCAAAGCTTGCTTGGCACTGCTTTTCTGCGACGTTGGCTCGAACAAGAGTTGGACCAAGAGAATTTTATAAACCGTATTACATGTGTCTGATAGAGTTTTCTACTGTAAAATTAAATACAGATTTTAGTGTTTATCAACACTGGATCCTGATTATATGAAGAGTCCTCTTTATACTTGATAATTTGTGGTTGTTCCAAAAAGAAATTTAAAAGATTTTTATGCTCACACCATTATTAAATGTCTGTAATATAAACTAAGAATTAACCAAATTAATAATACTTTATATTCAGGAAAGTATTAGTGAGTACAGATTTTCTTGAATACCTGGGGTACCTAAATGGTAATCTTGGCCATGGACCCAGTTTTAAACACATAAACCCTGGCGAGATATTTCTAAAAATTTCGGCGATATAATATATGGCATTCTAGCAGCTGTTAATATTAACTGATAACCATCAAACGGCATAGACTGGACATTTTCATTATCATCCTAAGTAAATATTTGAAGACTCAATTAAAATTATGCTATTTGAAAGGGATAACATATTAAACTAAAAATCATTCTAATGATTCAGCTCAATAGAATGGAGCATATAAATGATATAATTATATAACCTGCCTCAATAAAATGGGATAATGAAGTGTTAAACTGTGATTAGAGGTAGAATGTCAGTGCATTTGTTATTGTTAAACAATCTCCCACACCCACCCCATGATTTGTTTCTCTCAAATTCTGGCCTGTATCCCCTGGGAACACCTGATGGATGTAATACTAATTTCAGGTGATGTGTTCAGTGAATTAATTAAGTAATTAATATATAAATATAAAAGTGAATATGTTAGGAGTGTTAACCTAATGGACCTCACAGACTACTAAATCAAAGGAAACATTGCTTAATCCTGTGCTTTCCAAACTTGAACTTTCATACCAATCACCTGTAAATCTTGTTAAAATGCATTTTGTATTAAACATTTTGAAGATTATTGCACACTATCTGCTTTTGTACCTTAAATGAATTGATATTTGACATTTTCAGCCCAATATTCCTATTAGCCACTTACTTATTAGAATGCTATAGTAAAGCATCCATTTTCTTAAAGTAGTTACTATATAGCAACATCAAAATATTTTTACATAGTCACTGGAATCTCAGGGTTTAAATGAGAGCTAGCCTTATGTTTAAAGCTATAGTGTTTTGCCCTGACATTTAAAGTCCTCCGTACTTTTGACATACCCTTCCGTTACTACTTTTCCAAGATTGTGTGGTCCCTCCCAACGCCACCACAAACCTCACATTCTTCTGTGTGTTTCAAAAGCCACAGGAAGACATCATAACCCTAATTCTTCTGCAGTGATAATTAGCTCTTACTCCACTTTCCTTTATTGACACATATTTACTGTTTAATATTCTTATTCACTACTTCTTAAAAGAGTGAAACTCTTAAAGGTGCTTCTTGAAAAGATATTACATCTAAAAGGAAGGACCAAAAATTATCTATATCCCTGCGCATGCCGATATGCACTATGCCTTTCTTTTACTTTCATTTATATACTCCAGCAGTTTAGTAAGGTCTTTACTAAAATGAGTGAATACAATAATGTAGTTATTTATGATTGCAAAATTACCCTATAATCAGTCTTAATTAAATTATGAATCAAATCAATACTCTGATAGCAATTAACTTATGGCAATTTTATGCGTTTTAGTAAATAAAATTACAAAAAATTCAGTGCCCTAAAATGGTAAAAATAAAATGTTCCTTCGGATTTAAAAAATTACAATAATTAAATTAATTTTCTAATTAAAAATTGTCATAGTGGTAAGCTTTAGTTTGAATTTCATTTTTTAAACTATCAAAACAAACAAACACACTAACAGGTAAAAAAGCACAAGAAAGAAAGCAAACCCACAAAGGGAAAAGTACTAAATCTTCCATATACTATGAGAAATCTCAGTATTAAAAACCAGCATTTTCAAGCAAAATTTGCCATTTTCAGTGTAGACGGTTTTGGAGGAAAATTAGCTATCATATTAAAATAGTAATGAGCTCACAGTATTTTTTGCAATTAAATGTCTAACTTAATAATAAGTGGGCCTTCCAAAAATGTTCTAGATACATGGTAATGGTGAGATATAAATTTTCATGTTAGAACTGCTGTACCATTAAAAGGAAAATTGCCCCTTCCTTGCCTTTCAGTTACTTGAGATCAAATTGTTGGCTCAGTGTCTGATCATCCCGGTGGCTCCACGCCAGATTAGCAATACTGCAAACCTGAGTCTATCAGCTTGAGGTAGCTCTGCTGGCAGGAGCCTCTACAGCACTTAATTTAATTAGATGAAGCTTCCATTGTTAAAACTGCTGAACACAGTATTTTTGACTGAGTCAAGGAAGAATCTAATTTATTAGACCTTTGAAACTGTGCTGTAGAAGTGTTATTGTGGTGTCTCACAGCAACTGCAATGTTTTGAATATAAATTCTGAATCCCAAGGAAAGCAGTATTTCAGGGATCTATCCTGTCTTTATTACTGATGGGCCAGGTGTTTTTTCCTTTGGTGCAGTGCATCCTGTTATGATCTTGGTTATTGTTGGCTTGCAAGTTAGAATACAGTTTCCCATTTTTATTCCACAAAGAAATTTAGTGCCATGATATAAGTAGTGAGTGAGGATTAAGGGGACCTACATTTTATTTCATCTTTGTTTTATTGTGTGGTATTGAGCCTGCCAGCAGGCTTATATAGAAGAAAAGGACAGACTTTTCTTTAGAAATAAGAGATGTTATAAAGATTATAAAATAAATTCTAAAAGGAGCTTTGAGATATAGGGAAAATGAAATTAATTTTTATTGAGCAACTGCTGAATGCTTGCTATGCAATGGCAAACAATCAAACAAAACAAAAAATAACGGTCAAAAAACCTCAGCCTTTGTTTCAAAAAAGATTATACCAAAAGAGAAGGACTAAAAATGATCAATATGCCTGCTAAGAATATACCTGTTTTGTAAGTGAAGTTTAAAATAATTTGTGGCTTATATTCAACTTTGGCAAAAGGAGGAACATTCATGTTTTAGGCTAAGTACAAAGAAGAATAGAATTGTTAATTATATTTTATAATCTTTTTAGGAAGATACATATTTTAGGCTCTTCCTTTAAATGGAATGGAAAGTATTTGACTCTGGAAATCAATGTTCTGTATAAAAGACAGTGGATATTCATGTTAAAGTCATAGGAAATAAGGAAGAATATTCACTGACAACACACAGCCATTGCATGTACATTTACCAAGAAAGTATTTATCAATTGCATTGTCTGTGATTTAAGCTGTGTCCTAGGTCCTAAGGATGCTTCAGAAAATGGCAGACATAGTCTCTATCCTACATTCCCAATGGGATTTACAATCTAGCAGGGACATTGACGTATACAAAAATAATATCGTCTTATATTACAAAGGATACTACGGTGCAATGAAGGATATAATGGAAAGATCTAACCTTGGCTGATGAGCCCAAAGTAGGTTTCCCTGAGGAAATTATGTTTAAGCTGCTATCTGATAGGAGGATAGAAGTTAGCCAAGGGAACTTTAAGGTGACTAAGTTATTATGCCTTTCTGTTCTTATTGAAACGCATATGGCTTTCTATTTTTCCAGCTGGAATAGCTCTGTTCTTCATCAAGGAAATATGGAGTAAGTATAATGACAAATACACGTTAATCTAAGACTAAATGCCTATATAGATTCAAATATTTTAAATTACTTTGAAAGAAAAGGGGAACAAAAGTGAAAATTTTCATTAAATACTTACACTTTGCATAGATTTTTATTACAGAATAAAAATAGTTAAAACATTCAAGTGCTTTAAAAAAAACTCAAAGTACTTTGCCACTAAGAAAATTTATACGACTTTAAGAACAGAACTTTTATCTAATTACTATTTTATTATCTTCATCATTATTATTAAAACAAAAATCCTTTATAACTTTTATTCATCTGGGAAAAAATAAAGGCCTTTATTTTTAGCACATTGCAATTCTTTGTTATTAAGGGGCTATTGGATGGAAAGGTGATCCACAGTCAGGCTAGAAAAAAGGTAAAGAGCAAAAATCATTGAGGGCTGTTAACACCAGTGCTTTCAAATTTCAATGAGCATCTGAGTCACCTTGGGATCCTGTCATATGTCAATAATAATTCAGTATTACCAGGGTGTCACCTGATAATCTATATTTACAATAAACACTTAGGTGAAGATGTATTTTCTTCCCTTCCCATTCTTTGACTAATGGAGTCTTAGACTTCATTAAGAATTTTAGACTTCATTTTAGAACAATGGGAAAGCATCAAGACATTCTAAGCAGGATAGTGACATGATGTGATTATTTTTAAATGATCATGTTATGAAGAGACGCAGAGGAAACTTTAGTGCATATTGTTAAGTGAAAGAAGCCAATCTGAAAAGGCTCTGTATTGTGTGATCCCAGTTATATGACATTTTGAAAAGGTAAAACTATGAGGAGAGTAAAGAGACCAGTGGCTGAGAGGGGTCTAGGGGGAAGAACGGAGGGATGAATAGGTGGCATGGGGGATTTTTAGTGCAATAAAACTATTCTGCATGATATTGTAATGGTGGAATCATGCTATTACACATTTGTCAAAACCAACAGATTGTACAGCACAAAGAGTGAACTCTATTGTAAACAATAGACTTTAATAATAAAACATCAATATTGCTTCAGCAGTTGTAATAAATATATAACATTAATACAAGATGTTAATAATAGGGGGAACTGTGTATGCCAACTGGAGAAGGGTCATATGTGGACTCTGTATTTTCCACTCAATTTTTCTGTGAACCTAAAACTGCTCTTAAAATTAAAGTCTACTAATTAAGAAGAAAAAGATCACTCTTGCTACAGTGTGACAAAAAGCTTAGAATTTAAAAAAGTGATGCAGTGAAGAAACTAATTTTACCTCGCAATTATTTCCCAATATATAATCAGTATAATACTATCATAAGGCCATTGCCATGTATGAACCATCAATGACATAAAATATGCATTCCCTCAATTCCTACATTAGTATGAAAATAAAGATACAGAGTAAACATGAGAGTCAAATGGAACACTTAAAAAGAGCCCTACTATAACCCAAAATATTGAACTGTGTTTTATTCCTTTTGTACATTGTACCTTCACTGTGTGGTTCATGTTGTTGAGGTGGGAGTTGATGATGGCTCAGAACATTGGCATGGGAGTGCAAATAGGGAAAAATATACCAATTCATGGTAATTTACAAAACAGAATCATAGGACTTGATAATTCACAGGACATGAGTGGCCAAGGGAATGAAATGTTCAGGATCACTTACAAGCATTTGGACAAATGATTGAGTAGGTGGTGGTGTCTTTTACTGATAAGGAGATAGGAAAAAATAATAGGTTGTTGCAAAGATAATAATAAAAACAATAGATCACAGATACTTGCTGTTCTAAAAGGGAAAACAAAACAGTGGTAATGGTTGGGGAGACACAAATAAATAAGAGAGAAAGAAAGAAATCAAGCTGTAATTCTTGATATGAAGCTAGAGTAAAATTGTGTTGAGGGTAGCTGGGAGGAGAGGATTATCTTGTTTTAGAAACTATCATTTAAATTATTAATTTCAGAGGGGAATGAACCTTGGCTGTTAGTAAGTTCCAATGTATAAACATAGGACTTTTTACCAGAAAAAAATGGCATAGAAAATAATCAAAGGAAGAGACTACCAGAGAACTGAAAGACCAGAATGTTGGGTGAGTCATGTATGAGGATGATGGAATCATATTGATGGATGGAAGGAGTAACCATGAAAATTAAGAATGAGTCAGGTGCCAATATCTTAAATAAATGAAGGGGAGTGTTGGTAGCTCAGTATACCAAAAGAATGGAGCAATGCTACGTATACAATAAGAAGGAAGCAAGTCTTGTATTCAAGTTTTGTGAGTCTTAAATAAGTAGGATTTTTAAAAAATATGGTAGAGCTTCAATGGCAAGGAACTGGCGATCAGGAACAAAGACTGTGATATGTATGGGGTGAGAGACTATAGAAGTTCACCTCCACAGAAGACTTTATACATATAGAGGAGGTTGCCGACCATGGAATAAGAGTTCCAGAGTAGGAGTCCCAAGGGTTTGGAACAGAAAAAGGAGAAAGGATTTTAATTAAAGGACAGGAAGAACAAAGAGGTTAAAGGTATGCTAGGAAATGAAAGTCACCTCTACTTTGCACAGATACAAAAAAGAAGCTTCTACTTTTGTCTGATACAGGGAAAAACAGGGTGGAAAGGCATGGAAAAATGTCACCTCACTAACTCCAGGAGAATATAGGTTGGGAATCACATAAAGAAGAAGATCTGGGGGTAGATAGGCACAGGAAGACAGAATCCCAATAACATCTTGTCAATGATCTACAATAGGTCAGCCTATTTGAATGTTAGTGGACGCAGAGTCTTTGCTCCAAATGTTCATGAGTCAATGGGATGGCACAGACCAGTATTACATTTTGAATAGATTACCTCTATTCTAAACTCATAACAAGAATATAACAGAAATTGGGGGTAATTGGAGTTTTCAGTTATTCTCGTTTTTTTTTTTAATAAATTTTATTTATTTATTTATTTATTTATGGCTGTGTTGGGTCTTCGTTTCTGTGCGAGGGCTTTCTCTAGTTGCGGCAAGTGGGGGCCACTCTTCATCGCGGTGCGCGGGCCTCTCACTATCGCGGCCTCTCTTGTTGAGGAGCACAGGCTCAGTAATTGTGGCTCACGGGCCTAGTTGCTCCGCGGCATGTGGAATCTTCCCAGACCAGGGCTCGAACCCGTGTCCCCTGCATTGGCAGGCAGATTCTCAACCACTGCGCCACCAGGGAAGCCCCAGTTATTTTCGTTTTAATTAGCAATTAATAGAGTTTCAAACTGCATAAGTAATCAACTGTAAAGATTAAATTTTGTTACTTACATTATCATAACATTTACTTGGAAGCTGAGCTTTAGAAGGTTCATATGTAAAATATGTTTCTATTTATTTTAGGTTACTCTTGAGAATTACAATGAAAGTTTCTTCCATTATGTGGAGTAGTGGTTCAGAATATTTTTAGATCATTTAGAGCGCTTTTTTAGCAATTCTCCTCAAGGTGAGCCCTGGGTCATTTAAAATTTATGCTACGCACTCAACAGGAACATTATCAGGATCCTGGGCTATGTGAAAATTGAGAACATTCATTGATCAATGATGTATGAACTGAATGTACAACTTGCTTATTTGGCTTCACCTGCACTTCCTGACATTTTGATTCATATTTTTGGTCATATGTATGTAAAAAGTCACATACATGCTGGAAAATAATCAAACCATTTTGATACTCTAATGATATCGAATTTGTGCAGTAGCCTGACACGATCTTATCTAGGGATCAAAATCATCTGAGTAGTTTTACATGGAACATGTTCATTAAAATGCTGTGAGCATTTTCTTGGGGTTTACCCTTTTAGTAAAACAGCTATTGCAAATTCTGTGCATGTTTGAAATAGATATACAGACTGACACCTGCTTTCTCAATTTAGAGAAGTTTGCCTTAAATGTAAAATTGTGTAAAATGTGTCAATTTTTTAAAAAAGCAGGCCTCAAATGTATAAGAAGGTGTTAAGATTATTTTATTAGAAAAAGCTGGAGAACCTACTAGGCTTCATTCATTATGGTCTGTTTAGGTGATTATCTTTTTGTCATGTTCTGCTTGGATTCCATGCTTCTTACCATAGCAGTAAGCTTGAGTGCTTTCTGGACAAATTTTGTCTCTTTTATTATATACATTTATTATGTCTCTTTGTCAATAAATTAATAACTCATCTCTGACCAGAGTGGCTGTTTCTCTTATCTTAGTATATCAGGTTTTCATATGATTCATACTTTTTTACCCTATGACCCTTACTTTTGTTGCTAAGAAGTTAAGCTTTGTTTTACTAGTACATCTTACACTCAAATTTTCTTTTGGTACCTGATTCCTCTGAAGAATGAATGTCTCACCCCTTCATCTTGAGCTGTTGAAACACTTGGACTTAAATAGGATGCCTCTCTTCTGTAAGGTATCCTATAATCTCCAGGGGAGCTCAACTCAAAATTCTGCTGCTAATAGCTTGGGGCTTGGAAGTTTGCACTCTGTAAAAAGACTGACAGTATTTGAATCACTTACTACCTATCTGACTTCGGATTATTTGCTTAATTACCTTGTGTGTCTATATTTCCTCTTCTGAAACATTATGATGTTAATAAAAGTGCCTGCCTCCTTGGGTTGTTATAATGATTAAATGAGTTAATAGTTGTGTTTGCAAAATGAAGTGCTTACCTACATATGTATTATTTATTTGTTTGTTTGTTTGTTTGAGCTTAGCTTTTTTTGCTAATGATGTTTATATTCATCCCAACACTCTTACTCACTATCACCCCTCTGTGGACTTATTTCCTCATGTAGAACTCATCTTAGGTTCCATAACTATAAATCCTTTAAATTTTTTCCTGCATTGGCTTTGTCTGTCTCTCTTTTCAAATTGCTAGTGGCTTGCATGAGTTACTCACTAAAGATTTTTCATGCATAAAATATCTCCCAAATAGTTGTTTCAAGGACAAAACAGATAATATATGGTAAACACATACCAGAGTGCTGAGCACTCAGTAATGCTCAATAATTTCTTAGCTTGACACCCCATCTGTTATGCCTATTTGAATGATAAGTCTCTGCTAGTCCTACTGCAAATCAAGACTTGTTTATGACATTTATGTAATAGTGATTTACAGCCAATAAACTTTGGGGCAGTAAGATCTCTTTGCACCTATAACACTTCTGACACCAAACATGTAGGTTTTCCTCACCAAGCAGTTCTCCAACTCTCTGCAGACACCAACTGGGTGTCCTACAAGTCAATTCAATCCTGATGTTAACTACCCAGAGTCAGAACAGATCCCACAGGTTAAGGGCTCAGTTATACAAGACCATCCCCACTTCAGGTGCCAATCACAAGTCTCAAGCTTCTCATTCTTCCCATCTGTTGGCTATAAATCAGGCATTGCCGAAACTCCCTCCTCAGGGTTTGCTAGAAAGTCTCCCTGAACTCAGGGAAAATTTACTTCCTACTACCGGTTTATTATAAACAATATTATAAAGTATACAAATGGACTGCCAGAGGAAGAGGTATGTAGGGAGAGCCTGGAAGGGTCTTGAGATAGGAGTTTCTGTCTCAGTAGAGTGTGCCACTCTTCTGGAAGCTGCTTGAACCCAATCTTTTAGGGTATTTATGGAGGTTCCATTGTGTAGGCATGATTATTAGTCTCCTGCCCCTTTCTCTTCATTGGAGGTCAGGGGGTGGGGCCGAAAGTTCTAATCACTTGGTTCGTTCCTCTGGCAACCAACCCCCTTCCCGAAGCTATCTTGGGGTCCATCGAGAGTCACTTCATTAGCATAAACTCAGGTAAGTTTGAAAGGGACTTATTATGAATAACAAAAGATGCTCCCTTCATCCCTATCACTCAAAACTACAAGGGTTTTAGGAGCCCTTTGCCAGGAACTAGGGACATGATGAAGACCAAATATATATTTCTTATTATACCACAATATTGTAATGTCGACCAAGAAACACAGAAGGATGCGAATAAGAAAAGAGTTTATTTGGAATCTTAGGCATTGAAATTTCACAGACACAGATTCAGATAAAACTGAAAGAGTGTTCCAAGGAATAGAAAGAGTCAAGGGTTTATAAAGGCAAAAGCCTCATGGTTGTTAAAGTTGCCTGGCAAGAATTATGACTGACTGTGATGCAATAAAGAACATGTTTGTCCTTAAGGGCTATGCCGTGAGTTATTTTAGGGTAAAGGTCTGATAAGCATCTTTAGTTTCTGGAACATTGGGCAGATGTTCTGGATGCCTGAGTTAAGACAATAAGTGGTCAAAGTTCAGATTACATCCAGGCTGAGACCTGCGTAAGTCACACTTCCTCAGTGGCCTGGCAGTTCCATTTTAGAGAGCTCTCTTACCAATACTGACTCAATTTTTATTTTCTTTTCATAATAGACAGTACCTTGAATAGCTATCTCATCTCTTAAACATTATAAACATATTATTTTTGGTGTCGGCTATCTTAGGGATCAGTTATCCACTAGTTAGTTTTCAGTAAATTTGACCATTAGCCATACTGACTGAAAAAATAAAATGAATTGGGGGTGGAAAACACAAGATGATTAAAAGAAACTTGCATAATTGAAAACATTAACAGAACAAATTTTAAAAATAACTGCAGTGATAATAGGTAACAACATTTCACTTAACCAATGAAGGAAGGGTTGCTGTCTTACAGAAAAAAAGAAAACAAAAGAAAAGAAATCTTTACAATTTTGCTAGTGAAAAAATGCATTTGGCAGAGACTGTATTGATCTAAACAGAAACCTCTATGGACAAAACACTCAATAAAGTGTATTCCTCACCTCCCATTGGAATATGCCTTTTCTTTTTTTCTTAAGTCTCTGAGTACTAAGTTAAATTTTCCATGAACTTTGTATGTGCAATATACATGCAAGACAATACATGAGTAATAAAATACATGTGTAATAAAACACGTGTAATAATATACAAGATTTAAAATTCCTATCTAAATTCTAATCAGGCATTAAAACTTGGTTTTAGGGTATTTTAGAAAATGAGAAAGAAGTACACTAGTGTTTTTTCCATATTCTGGTTGTACATTATGTATTACCAGCCACATACTCAGAATGGGGTCTAGGAGAGAATTCACTGATATGTTGTTAATTAATGGCTATAAGTCATAAAGTATCTTACTGGTAGTTGAGAAAATTGCAACATAATGGACAAAATTTCAATAAAAAAAAAGTCCTAGGGTGATCATTTTGTCCAAAATTTAATATAAAATTATTTAAATATTAACTGTGTGAATTAGTAAATGTAACTGATTTTGTAGTCATAGCTGAGATACTAATTAACATCTATATCAAATAAGTGGCAGTAAAAAATTATCATTTATGAAATATGCCATCATATGAAATTATTCACTTAAAATCTTATGGACCCATGCACAGAAATTGATTATTGTGTTTTCTTCCTTTATACATTATCTTCATGGATTATACATTTACTAATTTAAACTGAATGCATTTACTCATTCAATAAATACTTGTTGGGCAACTAACCATGTGCCTGGAATTGCTTCTGTTCTGTATATAATATGCTACTTGCCTTGCAAGGGTTAAATAATATTGTTTTATGTAAAGAAATACTTATTATGCTTGCAAAATAACTAAAACAGGAGATGCAAAATTTCAAGGTGAGATTTATGCTGTGTATTATCTCAAATAACCTAATCATTAAGGCAATCAAAATTAAAACAGGGTAGATATAGTTTTTTTAATTGTATTAACTATGTATGTTAATCTTAGAAAACTGTAGTAGACTATTGTTACAAGCATTAATAAGAAGCACAATTTTCAGAAGTTTATCATGAATGAAAAATGTGTCGTATCTTATAAATGTTAACTACATCATAGATCCTGAAGTAATATGCTTTCATCTTTTATCTTAGTATATGAAAGTGTCAGCAAAGCTTATCTCTATCTAGCAGAGTTTATGAGATTAAAAATTTCCAATTGCTAGTCATCTCAATCAATGCAATATTTCTTATTAAATAATTTAAATTGATTTGTAATAATCAATCAAAATTATGGTGGGTTCATGCAGCAATAAATCTGAAATGATACTAAGTATAAAACCTTGTTATTCCTTCACATAGCAAGTATTTACTAAGCACTTCCTATAATGCAGGAATTTTACTAGACAGCTAGATGCTGAATATAAAAAATGATCCAAGTTTCCAAGATTGGACAAAGGCATCTAACTGAGGAAATAATCTGTGGCCATCAAAAAGGATCAATTCTCACCTTAAACTCTAAGCCAAAGTTCCATTGTTATTTGTTATCACCCATAATTTTATTCTCTCACCGCTTAATGCATTTGTTATTGGTAAACAATCTCTTATACCCCCTTTTCTCTCTCATACTCTGCCCCATATCCCTTTAAAACAAATGTTAAATGTGATATTAATTTCAGATGACTTGTTGAGTGAACTAGCTAATTAATACATAAGATAAAAGCGAATATGTTAGGCATGTCACCCTAATGGACTTCACCATCTACTGAATCAAAGGTAATATTGCATAACCCTGTGCTTTCCAAACTTTAACATTTATACCAATCACCTGTAGTACTTGTCAAAAATGAGTAATCTGTTTCAGTAAATCTAGGATGTGGCCTGAGCTTCTGCATTTCTAACTCAACATTCAGTTGTCAATGCCAATCATTATTCTCCATTACTGAGGTAAGATCCTTCTGTGTACTCTCCCAAAAGCCTTATGAATCTTGAGGTCCTTTTGGACTCCTGGACCCAGTTCCAATGTGTACGCTGGCAGGAGGGAGTTTAGGGGGCTTTTCCACACCAAGGAGTAATTCTTGAGACTCTAGCTGGGTGTCCTACAGTTCATCTCAGTTCTGTCACTATTTACCTGGAGACAGCATCAGACACCACAGGTTCAGGTTAAGGGTTCAGTCCCACAGCACTGCCCTCCACTCTCACCTCAGATACCAGTTACAAGCCCTGTGCTTCTGACCAACTGGCTATAAATCAGAGGTTCCCAGGACACCCCACGCCCACCCCGCTTTGGTTTGATTAATCTGCTGGAGAAGTTTACAGAACTCAGAGAAAGATTTTACTCACTAAGTTTCCAGTTTATTATAAAAAGATATAAATCAGGAACCGCCAGATGGAAGAGATGTATAGGGCAATGTATGGAGAAAAGGCGCTGAGCTTTCATGCTCTCTCCGGGCATGCCACCCTCCCAGCACCACCACATGTTCACCAACCCAGAAACTCTCTAGACCCCATCTTTTTAAGGTTTTATGGAAGCTTCATTAAATAGGCAGGGTTGATTAATTCGTTGACCATTAGTGATTGAGTCAACCTATGGGCCTCTCTCCCCTCCCCAGACGTTGGGGTTGGGGGAAGTTCCAAGCCTCTAATCACATGGTTGGCTCCAGAGGCAACCAGCCCGGTCCTTAGGTGCTCTTCAAAAGTCACCTCATTAATATAAAAAAAGACAACTCTATCACTCTCATCACTTAGGAAATTCCAAGGGTTTTTTAGGCACTCAGGGCCAGAAATGAGCATGAAGACCATATATAAATATTTCTTGTAAATCACAGTATCACATGAGGTATCTAGTTTGGCTGGAGGCAACAGGTACTCTTCCCAGCTGTACATGAGTCCTCTACTCCTTCCTGGTGCTTATATCCCCAGCCTTGGTTAGGTACTCACATTTATCTGTGGATCAGTACTCAACACCAGAGTACTGTGTCAAAAAGGATCCTCTACAAACTCTAGAGTTCTTTTTCTATCCAGCTCTCTCCTCGCCAGTATTCTGATCTGCAAACTCTAGCCCACTCTGTCTCCCCAAACTTGCAGTACTGTCTTCTCAGCTCAGGCACTCTGCCTTGGTTTAGTCTCACTACATCACAGCCTAGAAACTCTCCCAAGACTTGAATCTGGGGAAAAAGGACGACTCACTTCATTTGTTTTTCATCACTCAGGAATCACTGTCTTTCAATGTCTATCGTCTAATATTTTATAAAGTGGTCTGTTTTGAGGATGTTTCTAGCAGAAGGGTAAAATTGGTCCCTGTAAGCTCATCTTGGTCAGAAGCTGACATCCCAGTAATCCTTAAAATAATTTTTAAAAATTTAAAATATGTTATAAAAAGTTTTACTGTAAGGTAATATTAAAAATATACAGTCTCGTCAATTGCCTTATGAACCTGTATAGCTACAATAGTTAAATTAAGAAAAAAAAATCCCTTGAACTAATGCTAATATTCCTAGCCTTAATTTGTTACTGATGTGCTACAACATATGAGAGTGCAAACAAAAATATTTACTTGAAAAAGTTTTTTCTTACCTTTGTATACGTATAACAAACACTAGCAGATACCAATGCTTGGTATCAATTGCCAATAAGCATATCAAGGTATATAAGCTAAATTATATATATATGTCTATATGAATTTATATGTATCCTAAACATGTATATATTATCTAAATAAAATATATTAGACACATATATACTATATTTAGGTCTCATTTATACCTAAGTCAGGTAATGTCTAATAATCTTTAAATTGAGATATACTATATATATTAAATGCCATAGTTTAATAACCCTTACCTTTTAAAATGTATCTTAAAAATTAAACTTAATGGGATAAAAAATCATCTAATACTTACTTTACTGTGCAAAATCAGGCAGAGTCTACAAATAAGTAAAACTTTTTTATCAACTGAATTTTTGATACTATCACAATCTTAGATTTATTTGTGCTTTTTAAAATCTTATCTTGCATTATGTCAGGACATTCTGTATGAGCATACACTCATCATTGGTTAAACTTATTATACATAATCATATTTACTTCACTTTATCTTTGCAGAATAATCAAATTATGATCCTTTCAAGGGCTTATCACATTGAGTACACTCTGTAACTATGTTTTGGATATTCATCATGAGATTGAATAGCAATGTTCTTCCCTAAAATTAAGGATGGACCATATAATATAATTTTTAAAAACAATAACATTATATACATTGTACCATAAATGCAGTATATTCTTACATTTATTTATTATTTATTAATGGTTTTAGATTATTCAAGCATAGAATAAGGTAGTAAAATCTTAATTTCCTTTTTTTTAAATTAACATTACAAAATTACAGAAAGATGTTTGAAGTTAGAGATACATGGTTTAATTCATTCATTTAGAGCTGAGTCTCATTTACCTTACCTGTGCTTATAACTCCTTTGTAAAATGCAAATTATAAAACCTACCTTCAAGTGGGGGATGTTTTGTAAATTAGTCATTCAATGCTAGCAAAACACTTAGTGCATTGCATGGTGATAATTTACATATGTGATAGTTTATTTCCTTCATCTTTAAGACTCCTGATTGTAATGAGAGGGGGAAAGTAGAGCACTAATGAACACTTTATTGAAATTTTTCCAGGATAGAAACCTCTTTATATTTATTTTGAGGTCAGCTTTTTCAATACAATCTTTAAATTGACATCTTATTTTACACACTTGAAAGATTGTAATGTATAAATGTTGATTAATCTGACAAGCTGATTCAGGTTAACATGCTAATGAATGGAAATGTCTACTGTAGCTTGTATTTATCTCAGGTTGCACATTTGCATTTTAACTAGGACTTTGAAAGTATTAACTCATAGGTATTATAGAAAAATCTGAACAGGTTTATGAAGAATAAAGTTGAGACAGTAATCTTTCACACATAGCCCCTACATAGATGCTTGCACTTCATAAATTACTATTATCTGTCACCTTCATTTTAATAACACCATCCCACAACAGATATTTAAACTGCTCTCCTCACTCAGAAAAGCACTAGATAGTCTCAGTATTAACACAAAATATGAGCTCAAAAAGATAATAAGATTGAGCCTCCTTAGGGGAGGAGTGTGGTGTGAGCCTGATACCTCTCTGGTTCTCAACCATGAAGTGTACAGCATTTCTCTTCATGGGTTGATTCATTACTGAAAGGCTTAGCTATCCCTTCTACAACATTTCCATTTTACAGCTACTCACAATGCATTAATTATAATAAGGTAGACACTGAAATTTTACCTCTATTGCCAAATTCAATGAAATAAAACTCCCTCATTCTAGATATATTAACACTTTGGGAACTCTTGCTTTCCAGCATTATATATCTTCAGATTTGCTGATGTGTACGTATTTATTTAGACCAAATGTATAACAACCACAGTTGAGATTTCAGAGGATAATTATTCCTTAGCTAACCAAACATGTTGTCAACTTTAAGAAATAAAGATTATCTACAAGAAACACTTATAAATTATGGTTAATAAAGAGTAGTTTGTATGCTCTATATCTTATTGTTTTAAAATGTATTGTATTTATCTTTTAATATTGTTGAAATGTTAGAAAATTTAAGAAGTACAAGGATAACTCAATGCTTACATTTAGCTTATATTTGTTATAGAAGATATTAAATGGATGGATAGAGAGACAGATAGATGATAGCTAGATATGTTTTGAAATAACTTTTAGTCTCCAACAACATATTGTTTAATTGTTTGAAGTTTCCCTTTATGACTGTAAACAAAATGCATTTATCCAATCCCCTGTTGCTGAACTTGAATTTGTTTCAGATTTTTTCCTTTTATAAAAATGCTGTGAGCGCATCCTTCTGAATATTTGATCCATCATTAATAATTTCTTTGAGATGAATTTAAAAAGTGGAATTGCTGTAGTAGGCACAGTATTTAAAACTATTGGTTGATATTATTTGATATACATATGTTAAATAATTGTTTGCTATTTTGGTCAGATATTATGCTAAGTGATAAAAATATAAAAGTAACTAAATTACATGCACACTAATAAACGATGCTTTAATTCATTAAACTTATAGTTTAGTGTGTGACGTAGACATATATTAAATAACTAATAATTACAGACTGGTATTTGTTCAGAGCACCATGACACCATATGTCAAAGCAACTTGAATTTCTTAGGAAGCCTATTCTGGAGAAATAACATTTTCATTTTCAGATCTCAAGTTGAATAGGAGCTAGCTTGGTGATGAAGTGAAAAGGTGAAGGGATGGATAGTGCCCTGTCATTAGAGGGAATAGCATGGGCAAATGCAGGAGCCTAGAAGAAAAATGACCTCTCAGATAAATAAGAAAAAAACAAACAAACTGGTAATTGGAACACAGCAAATGGAAAGAGTTGAGAGGAGGCTGAACAAGTAGACCAACTCCATGCCATATAGTACATCATAACACATTTTAAGGGCTTTGGTGTTTTTTTTTGTTGTTTGGTTTTTTGTCTGTTTGTTTGTTTTTCCCTAAGAGTATTGGGAAGGCATTGGAGATTTTTAATCAAGAAGATGGCATAATCATTTTAGCATTTTGTAAAGGTCAAGTTGACTACACATGAGCCCCAAAATCCTTATTTGAAAAGATTATCAATACCAGTTGACTTCTGCTATTATGACAAAGAAGAGAAAGGAAAAAATACCTGTGAGGCAGAATCCTATTGAAGTCCTCATTTAGGGACAGTGGATCAATTATATAGGTCCATTTAATTAATTAAGTTAATGCAAAGGGAAAAATACTAACCTAAGAACTTTGCTTTTTTCCTGGGCACAAGATAGATCCACCTACTCATTTTCTATCCTTAATATTAGCCCCATGAGAAAGTTATATGGAGATATATAATGACTTCCCATTCCTTTTTCTCCAACGCGTTTGGCAGAAACATTTGAAAAAGAGGATATTCTTGACTTGGTTGATCACTTAGCATTTAACAAAATTAGCCTTCAAGTCTATTAAGGAGGTCTAAAAAATTCCATATATACTTTATTTTAAGCTCTACTTCCAGAGTTCCAAATGCTACCAGTTAGAAAATTTCTCCAGCTAACACCTTTACAGGCAATCATAAGAGATGTCCACAGATCTTAAGTTTGCTTCTATCTGAACTTCCCTCACCCATGTCACAACTGGTCTTGCTTCACAAGTTTAGAGAAATGGATCCCAAGAAAGAGGCTCACTTCCCCTAAGAGATCGTAAGAAATAATTCCACCATGCTTCCCATACTTCTTTAACTAAGCATCTGAAACCTAAGCCTCGTCAGTCATCCATCATCACCCAGACTTTTATCTCTTTTGCTTCTTTTATATTTCTTATTGTATTCAAAATTCTATCCCTTTTTGACTCCCATAACATCTTGCACTGAGTCCTCTAAACTTCATATGTCCTCAAGTAAAATCGTATTCTAATCTAGTACTTGCCTGTGAGAATACTGCTTTCTCTGAAGTCCTTTAAAGTGTAGGCTACTTCAAACCGTATTCTCCAATGTCTCATTACAACTCATTCTCCTGATTACCATTGCAAGACTTTATTCCTATCATCTATCTAAGAAACCAGGCTCCTTAATTTTTTCCCATCAATCCAACTACTCTCTAGCCTTCATGTTAAAGAAAACTTTCAAACTGTCAATTCCAATTGATTCACTAACAGATTTGCAATATAGCTCTTCTTCACCACTGCTATCACCATTATTGACAGAATCACCTGGTTTAAGCAATAAAAAATCTTTAAAAACCCGTGTTAGTTATTTTAGTAAATTAACAAAGTCAACAAACATCCAGATTGTTACTGTATTTCCATTCTGATATCCACAGGCTATTATCTTGCACCATGTCTACTGATTGAGACTAGAAAAGGGTGTTACAGGTGATGAGAATTGAATTAGAAAATGAATCAAAATAAGAAGTGGAAAATTATGTTCAATGGAATTTTGATTGAAGATTAGGGGGAACCATATAAAAATGGAAACATGAACTCAGCAAATTGGTAGAAAATAGTTATTATGAATATTTTCTTCAAATAATGGAGATAAGTCTAACTAAATTCTGTGATAAAGGGTTTAGTGGGGAAACAAAAAACATTTTCTAGTACTTCTAAAAGAAATACAGGTGGAAATAAGGATAGTAGTGTGAAGTTTTCAAGAATATGATCTACTTAATGACTAAATTTATACTCCAAATGAAGTCAGAGAAGTAACTGTAATGTTTTATACAACCACTTCTCCATTTCTAAATACTTAACATTGATTTGTTTTCTATTGCTGGAACTCCACCTTAATTTTTTTCCCATATGGCTTATAAAGACACTGAAGAATGGACTTGAAGTGTTAGAATGATATGGAGAGGATAAAGAGGGAGATGTGCCATACACAAAAGTTGAGATATAGTTTTTTTTTTCTTTTAAATACAGAAATGAGATATTTTATCTCTATTATTATCTATTTTTATTATTTAAGCAGATAATTATTTATTATTATTATTTTATTAAAACAAATGATTCTTATTAAAGGAATTACTAAAGAACTACAAAGATTGACTCAGGTCAGATTTTGAAATGTCTATAATGGTTTTGAATGTACAAACAAAGGAATATTAAAAATAAACAAGATATGAAATAATGTAGCTAAACTAAGGAAAGGAAAAGAGTTTGTAGAATAGTTTGTCTATGGATGGAGTAACAAGGACCCAGTGAAGGCTATTGGAAGTGCTAAGGGAGAAGAAGAAACATGATAGAAAAAACCTTAGCTCTATTGTTGATAAAACATAGAAAGCAAGACCGAAGTAGAAATATAATTTGAATGAAATATTTTGACCTATGACAAAGAAAATGATGACACTTGAAATGTAAATAAGACTAGAGATAATTTATAAAATTTAGAAGGTATAATATTCTTCAAAAGAGTGAATTTCATTTATCCATACAATAAAATGGTCTATTTTCTTCAAGTTTAGTCAAGCAGGAATATCACGAGGTCTTGAAATATTTTGGAAATCATAAATTAAGAATGGGTTGAATGACAGATTTGCTTTTTCCTTGCATATTGTTATTTGGTGCATCTCTGGTGTTACAGGAAAACTGTAAAAAACATCGACAATAAACAACACTCTATTATTCTTTAAGCTTTACTTGAGTAGTAGCAGAATCAATAAAATTGGAATGAGTGAAGAAACAGCATAACTATTTAACATTCTATGAATTGCTCATATGTGTTAAATTAGTATTTAATGAAATGTGCATGATAACAAGATAGGATTATGTGGCTCTTTATTGAACTTGCTGCACCCAGGATGTTATTTTTACAGAGTAAATTTTATAATTTTGCTGCAACCTATTTTTTTCAAGGGCACTGATTTATACTACCAAGAATCCAATAAGTCCAGGTTTATATTCATACTTTTACCTTGTTAAACCCATGTGTCAGAAGCATTGCTTATACAGAGATACATTTGCTTTATATTTATATGTGAATTAAGTATTAAGAATTATTTACTTTTTGAAGATAATTCTTTTAAATCAGGAGTAACATGCTCAGAAAATTAAAAGGTTGTAAAAATTCAGATTGAGACTTTATGTTAGCTTTGTTTGGTAAACATACAAAAATCATACTGAAAATGAATTCTATAAAATTAGTATTTTTGAAATAGACCAGTAAATAGCAATTCACATGATGGTAATGAGACTTGTGAGAATCCATTGTGTGATGACCTAAATATGATTTAGTGAAATTGCTCTAAAGTGAAATTTTATAGAAGGAATTTTGATATCTTGTCTTCATTTTCATATGAAATCAGAACTGTAATCCTAAAAAAGGTATATTTTCTGTATTTTGACAATAAAGTTAATTCAAAGTATCAAGGGGGAGAGTAAGCCACCGACATGATGTGCCCACTGGAAATTGCAATCTAGAGTATTAAAGACCCAACTTTAAATGTTTTAACCCCCTCACTGTAGAGAGAAGGAAAGGGAAAGGGAATGACCAGTTTCATTAATGTTAAAAACTAAAAAAATAATATCTTCTAGTTGGGAGAATAAAAGTAAGCAAAAATACACAAGGCAATAGATAGTGTATGAGATGGTAAGAAGTCTATGGAAAAAAAAAAAAACTGAGGAAAGGGTAATAGGTCTTGCCTTGAGAGATAAGTTTTTGCTTTAAATGAGGGTGGGCCTTTCTGAAGAGGTGCTATAAAGTTATGACTTACAGGAGGTTAGGAAGCAAGCCACAGGTGTATCAGAGGGAAAATACTTTTAAGCAGAGGGAATTAAATGTACAATGATCATAATATGACAGGAGTGTTCTTGGCACGTACAAAAAACAGCACTACCTTGAGGGCAGTGTTCCTGGAACTGAGTGAGCCAGTGAGGAGGAATATGGCAGGAGATACGGTCAACATACCCTGGGCCATCTAAAATGCTCTGTCTTTACTCTGGATGCAAATCCATGATTGTTATCTAAGCAGAGGAAGTGATTCACCTTAACTTTCAAAATGCTAATTTTGGCTGCTCTTTTGAGAAGTAACTATAGGAAGACAATAGCAGAAGTAGAGTCAGAAAACTTTTATAAGTTATCATCAAAAGTTGGATATCCAAGTCTAGAATTCAGAAGAGAAGTCTTCAAGGGAAATAACACGAAGACAACAACTATTGTAGAATATTTATAACCATGAGATTGCATGAGGACCTCAGAAAAATAGAAAGTGTAGATAGTGTAGCAAAGAGGACTGAGAACTGAGCCTAGGGCACTGGGAGTTACAGAACAATCAGTAAAGTTGACTATGAAGGAACACTCAAAGAGGAGAAGAGAGAAAGTGTTGTATTGAAAATTAAGTGAAAAAGACATGAGTGACTACCTGTGTCAAATACTATTGGTAATTCAAATATTATGAGGCCTAAAAATTACGAGATTGAACAACCTAGAGATTTTTGTTGGTCTTTTCTAGAGCTGTTCCAGTAGAGTAGTAGGAAGACAGTGTGTATGTAGTGAGTTCAAGAAATGATTAGAGGAGTGGAATTAAAAATATAGACAACTCTTCAGAAGAGTTTTGAAATAAAGAAGATAGAAAAAATAATTGTCAGTAGCTAGAGAAATATTTAAAGTCAAGAGGGTTTCTCTCTCTGTGTATAATGTGTGACAAATTGGACCATATTGGTTTGCTTTTGCATAATACACAGCAAAAGGGGAAAATAAATGATAAAGAGAAAAATGGGAGAAATGCTGGAGCAATGGCTTTGAGTGGGAGCTAGAAGAAAAGATCAAGGTTATTGATCCTCACAGCAATTTGTGAAAAGGGTAGTATTATTATCTCATTATAACAGTGAATCTGGGTGCTCAACATGATGCTTAGACATTGACTTATTGTCTAGCCCTTCCCACCATACTTTTATCTTTATCTGTTGAAATCCATTGCCAAAATAGTAACATTAAATTGATGATGATGATGATGATGATGATGAAGATCTTTCACTTTAGTCAGAGACTGAATAGGATCGAGAAGGCGCAAACAATGGAGGTGATGGTAGAGTATTTATAGTCCACCTGGATTGTGTCCTCAGTAATTTGAAGGAAGGGTCAGAAGATAAGAAGCTAGAGGAATGGAGAAATCTGAATGAGAGTTGGGTCCAATGAGGAAGTGAGGTACAGAGATTAGGAGATATTCCTTATGCTTATTTTTCCCCAGAATCCAAGCCTACCCTTGAACACAGAGAACCGATAACATTGGAGACAATTGCTAAGTCTTAACAAAACCCTTACCATAATTGTAGAAGCCACTCTTAGAAATGGCTATTTGTAGAAGATATTTGGAGAGCCAATATTTAAAAAAATAAAAGCACAACGGAGGAAAAAAAAAACCTGACAATTAGTCTTTGGTGGCACATTTGTAATTACAGTATAAGTGCTTTTTGAATTGTGTCACATACAGCCCTGTAAAGTCCAAAATAAATAAATAAATAAAAGTTATATGAAGTTAATCAGTAGAAATCTCCTACCATTGTCCTAGTTTCCCAATCCTTGGTAAAGTATTTCTTGTAGTACAATGAACTATCATTTTGCCTAGGACATTTTATTTTGTTGTGTTGCCTATTTTATAATATTTGGCAGCCTTCAGTTTCCCCCTGTTATATCTAGCACCATTTCATCCAGTTTTGATAATACATGAAACCATGTTCATGATCTGTGAATATATTTATTATTTGTTTTATACGTTTTTTCTTCCAATCAATAAATATTTATTGATCATTCATGGTGACTCATATCCTTACTTAGGCATGAGGAATACAATGATCTGAGTTTGAGTATAAAAGAAGCTACAATTGCTGAAGGCAGAGGGATCAGACTGTGCAAAGACTGGGTGCAGAGGGAGGCATAACACATGGGGTGGTAGCTGGGAGGAACTGTACAGGTCCAGTTTCAAGTTACCTTTTAATAGGAAGTAATAGAACATGTTTAAAAAATCAAGGTGAAAATCCAGTTGAGAGGGAATAGTTAAATAAGCAAGGAAGAGAGGAGAGAAGTCAATTGTTTAATTTTCCAGAGAAGGCTGAATGGGTCAGAACCCAAAGTGCACATGATGGTATGAGCTTTTGACAGTAGAGAAAAAGACCTTCTCCTAGCCAAATAGAAGCAATGTACAAGAGGTTCCAATGTTTTTAGATTTGGATTGGAGAAAGCAGAAATTTGAGTTCTTTCTGATTTTCTACAGGAAATAGATGAGTGTATCTTTTGGACAGATGGAGAAAATGAAACATCCGAGATTTGAGAGGACATGAGACCTTGTTTGCATAGGTGGGAAAAGTGAATGAGTCAGACAAATATGATAACATCACTGTTAGGTATCAAGAACTGATTTGAAATTGATGGTGTTGAATTTGTAGAGGGCCAATCTTTCCTGTTGTTTTACCTATTCCAGTAATGCTTGGCAGTTCACACATTTCGTAGAAATGAAAATGGTTTCAACATTTTCTAGAAGGTAATTTGCAAAAAAAACTTTTAAATGTCTCAAAAAACCACATACTAAATAACTAGGCAATATCAACACCCAAAATATGTGGTGATAACATAATTATTAATAGAAACAAAGTCATATATATAATGGTTAAACATGGTTTAATATTTTATTTTGGAAATAACACAAATATCTAAAATTAATACATATTAAAAATAATTTTTATTATTTCCATGTAAGAAATATTCTGTAAGCAGTAAGATGAAGTCTTCTATTTCCTAATATTGAAAGCTTTCCCTCATATTAGGTATAGAAAAATAAATCATAGGATGTTGTATATTACATGATATCATTTATTTGAAATGTATATAAAAATGCAAACAAAAATATTTAAGGTTATATCTCAGGGTATATTGTTTATTCTTGAATGATAGAATTCAAGTCAAATATTGGACCTTTTATTTATCTGAAGTATGTTTTATTTCATCAGAAATTCTGTATATTTGTTTCATCCTATTGTTTTGTAAATCCATGTAATTTCGTTAAGAATTTTCTCAATCAATTCCTCATTTATTAAAAAGTACTAGTAATATAGTTCAAAACCATAGTTAGCATATATGTGAAACTTAGTTCAAGGCTGTAAATGAACATTAATTAATTTCTTAGTTTAGCACAGTCTCCGCTTCTGAAGTAGCCTTTTATTATTTGGAGAATGGATTTTTCTGTGATTTAGCCAAGTTGATTTAGCCAAAAGGGAGTGACAGCCTCCTTATATGAGCCCTGTCTCCACATCCTCAGTCTTCTGGTCAAAGTGATTGATTCATCTGATGATATACACATTATCTTAATCAGCCCTGCTAAAGTGATTCCCTAGAGTTTTCCAAACCAAAGACAATGTAAGAAAGAATGTTTTACACAGTTTACATTGTCACAAAGCTGTAAAAATATCACCCTCAAACTGCTAGGGGGTCTGATCATTTCTGAGAAAATTCTCTGGGAAAAATAAGCCAACACACTTGAGGGAGTCTAGTCCTTACACTTCAGAGTTTATTTTTTTTATACAATTCTAACATTCTTGGGCTAGCCCAGGATTTTTCTAATGAATTTCCTTTTAGTTTGATTGAGGTTTGTAATACTAGAAATAGGATGATATTTTATCAATGAAGACCTAATACTATCTACCCAGAATTTAATATTTCATAGAAAAATTTTACTAAGCTATTTGTTGTAGGTTCTATTTAAATCAAAATTATTTTTGGAAAGGTTTTGGGATATGTGAGTTCTATGCCCACTATCCATTTTATTATGATGTATTTTTTTAAGTTGATACAATAAAAATTTTGCCTATTTCCTATGTTTAATTGCAAAATCAAATTTATTATCAAATGCATTTTAAAAATGTATTGATACTTTTACACAATTCATTATTAAGATAAAAATATATGAATGAATGAATAAATGAATGAATGAATGAATTCTTAGTTCTACTTCCTAGAGATAATAATTATGAGGAGGAGAAGGATGAGGGGGAGGAGGAGGAGGAGGATAAATGTGAAAATTCTTTGCAGTGTGATATATAAATGATAAAATTTTTTTTAATTGGGAAATATTTTATATAAAGTTGTATGCACTGTTTTTACTTAACATTATGTTGTTAGCCTCAAGAGTTCAAGAATAAGAATTATTGTAAGTAAATTATATTTTCTCTATATGAAATTTAAATTCAAAAGAAACCCTAGCAACTTTAACCTTGATAACCTCTTTGAAACAATTATAACCTCTTTGAAAGTTGTACTTAGATTCTTGGTATTTGGAAGCCATAACTTCTCAACTGCTTTCTTACTTCTCAATTTCTTTCTTAGGTTAAATTAAACATAGGACTCACATTAATGACTATCACTTATCAGGCATAATACATGCACAGACACACACAGATACAATATAAAATTAGCTACCTAGCTTGAAAATTTAACAAAACTAGTATTTTAATTCCTATGGAGACAGGCATATAATACTTTGTTTTTGTGCTTTGTATAAGTTGAAATATATATTGTTTTAGTGTACAACTTGCTTGATAATTTTTAACTTGAATGATTCTAAATTATCCAATTACTCTATGGAAACAGCAGGTTTTTAAATTTATTCACAATATGATAGTATTTTATGTGCGTTCAAATAATATTAAGTTGATACAATCTGAGGAGATTAAATATAATGAAGGAATATCTAAAGGAAAAAATAAAGCTCTATTTTAATTTAAAGACATATTTTATTCTTTCACTACACTTCTGATTTCAATTCACTTTTGGTTTACTTCTCTCTTTCTCTAACCCGCTAAATTATTTCTCTATGAAAAGTAAAGAATCAAGTACATTGTTTTTTCAGCACTTCTGATTCAGTAGTAATATACTAATCTGTATATTTTTCCCCCAAATAATCTTTTTATTAATAGTCTAGTTACTTATTTGACTTAGAATCCAGATAATTGCAGCAGTGATCAACTTAACTGTCTTTGGTTAAGAAACACAATCAAGACTGCTTCCTTACTTTCTTCTCTTCCTCACTTATGTGCATCGCTGATCTCTTTCTGTTGACAACATTGCCCTGCTGTAGCACTACTTATTTCCCAGGGGACTCAGACCATCATAAAGAAAATTCTTAGTCTAGAGCACAAAACCATACTGAGTCAAGACTTAAAGACAATACATGATATTTAATCACAGCTGAGGAATTACAAACAGTTGAAATGAATCTTTAAAAAGAAGAAAAGTCAAGGAAACATATTTTATTATTGTTAAAGGAAGAACTAAATAAATCTGTTTGGATGTCTGAATCCCAATTCTCTGCTAAACTACTGATGCTATAAGTTATGCTATAACTTAGTGTAGGCTTGTATAACATTTTATTTAAACCATTTTAGTAGCCTCATGTTATCTGTCTTGTCTTCAGTGTTTTTCCATCTTCCCATTTACAGCCAATTCATTCTGCAGTGTTAACAAATTAATCTAAAATTAACAAATAAAATAAACAAAACTGTGTTCTCTCTCTTTACTGCTTAAACAAAAACACCACCATCACCAGCAACCAACAAATAAATAAAGAATAAACACAAAAATAGTCTCAGCTCCTTGGTTTGTTTTTCAAATACCTACGAATTCTCTCCCAAACCTACTTTTCAGCCAGCTTCAAAGCCACTCGCCAACACAAACACTACTGTCCAACCAATTTCATCGTTCTACTCAAAGCAGTGATTTGCTTTCCTGCCTTTTAAATCCTCATTGTGTGCATTGAAAATTTTATGTTCATTCAGGGGCAAGCTCCAACATCAACAACGTTTTCGTACCTCCTTTTATTAATTAATGTGCCCTTGATTACTATATATTTTCTCCTTCCTCCTAAAGCACCTAGATATCACACCATCTCTTCTGACTGATCAGTTGATACTGAACATGCACGTCTTCTTTCTGAACTCAGAGATACTTGCATTCTGAGGTTACATGATAAAATATTGTACTTGAAGATGATGTTTGTCACGCACATGTATTGTTATAAAGCCTTATTGAATGCCAGTTACCGCTGGTAACTGATTCTAGGAATCGGGCTAGGCTTTGGGATAAAAATAAGAGAATTCTGCCTTGCAAGAAGTGTTAGAGGCAAGTAAAAACAAGGCAATTTATAATAATTTGAAAAGAATGCACTCCTATGATGTGTATAGATATTGGTATGACCAATCTGAAGAGAAATTTGTTAAATTGTATCAAAAGCCTTGAAAATATATATAAAATGTGATTCAGCAATTATACTTTTTACATTTTAGAGATAAGCAAGTTGATTACAAATAAAGTATTCTTAGCATAGTTTATATTGGAGAATTTTTCTAGGTAGTAAGCTGGGACAATTGTAAGCCTTAACCCCGTTTGCTTCCTATCTTCCAAGGATTATCATTCTTTGTTACCTAAAGTTTAATGTCTTGAATATATTTGTTTCATACAGTTTATCTCTCTTTGATAGTTGTTTCAAATAGTAGGGTAACTCTGGTCACTGTTTCTGTATCTTGGCCAGGAATAGACTCTTGTCTATTACTTTCATTTTTCTTCTGTACATAATGATTCTTTTTATTCTTGTTGACTAAAAAAAAGTTCTCTTTATCTTTGGTTTTCAATAGTCTTACTGTGATGTGTCTTGGTATGTTTTTCTTTATAATTGTCTTGCTTTGGATTCTCTGAGCTTCTTGGATCTGACTTTGTTGTCTTTTGTTAATTTGGGAGAACTCTTAGCTGTTATCTTTCTTATATTTTTCTACCTTACTATTTTCCTACTGAAACAAAAATTACATATATATTAGAAATTTGATATCATCCTCTTAGGTTCTATGATTTGTTTGTTTTCTCTTTGATGTTCTCATTTTAGTTCCATTTTGTATAGTTTCAATTGTACACTTTCAGAGCATTCTTTGCTCTGGTGTGTCCAGGTAATTGTAACTGCACTAAAGAAATTCTCCATTTCTGATAGTGTTTTCAATTTTTAACATTTTAATTAGATTTTTTACAGTTTATTTTACTCTGATGAAATTTTATATTTTTCCATTTATATGTCCATTTTTCTAAACTATTTTCTTTAATATATAAATATAGTTACTCTGAAGGTTTGATAGTTCCAACATCTGGGCTTATCTATTCCTACTTATATTAACTATTTTATCTTTTCATAATGGGTAGTTTATTACTGCTTATTTTGTGTTTCATAGTTTTTTGATGACTTGTGTGCAAAAGAACTATAGACACTGAGTTAAATATCATGCATGTTTTCACGTGGGTGTGCCTCTTTTTTCACTTCTCTGAGGCGTTTGAATCAATCTAGACAATAATTGATCTTGGTTTGAGGTTTATTGTTGCTATAACTATCTTCATTGAACTACAGACTTCAAATCCCTTCAGTGATTGACAGTCACTACCTCGTTTTTAAAGTGCCACCTAAACTGCCAGATGGTTTTTCTCAGTATTCTTGCTGCATGTGCATATTTCAGCAGGTCCTTCACTTCTGCTGCCTCACAGAGCAAGTTGCTCTACAAGCACCTGTTCCTCCTCAGGACAAAGCAGGGTCAGGTCAGTGGAACTCACCCCCCAGAAGCAGTCACATTTTGCTTCCTATTAAAGGCTACCAGGGGCTGGCAGATTTCATCTCTATTCCCAGTTGATTTTTTTTTTTTTTTAACATCCTTATTGGAATATAATTTCTTTACAATGGTGTGTTAGTTTCTGCTTTATAACAAAGTGAATCAGTTATACATATACATATGTCCCCATATCTCTTCCCTCTTGCATCTCCCTCCCTCCCACCTTCCCTATCCCACCCCTCTAGGTGGTCACAAAGCACCGAGCTGATCTCCCTGTGCTATGCGACTGCTTCCCACTAGCTATCTATTTTACATTTGGTAGTGTATGTATGTCCATGCCACTCTCTCACTTTGTCCCAGCTTACCCTTCCCCCTCCCCGTATCCTCAAGTCCATTCTCTAGTAGGTCTGCGTCTTTATTCCCGTCTTGCCCCTAAGTTCCCAGTTGATTACTACTCTGTATTTATGCAGGGTCTGGAGCACAAATGGGCCTTGCTTAGCACTTCTGTTCCAGTCTCAGAACTTAGCAGGCCCTGAATCTCTGTATCAACAAGGGGGCTGTCCCAGGCCGCCTCTCCTGCTCCCAGTCTTTCCCGTGAGCACTTGGTGGAGGCCCACTATGAAGGGCTAATTATTAGTAATTGAGGACCCCTCTTGTATCTAGGGTTTCTACCAGTTCAAGACTCTCATGTTAGCCCACACTCTTGGCCTCTAAAAATTCACTTAATTTTCAGGTGTCTTCTTCTTATGTACTTTTATGACTGCTACCTCCTTCTTCTATGATCTGCCAAAGTTAAAATAGTTGATATGTTTCCACTGTCCTCAGAGTGGCTGATCATCACCCTTTGGAATTCAGTTTACCTACTGCCTTGCAATCTCAGTGTTTCTCATGAGTTCAAAAATGTATAATTTTGTATATTGCCTGGATTTCTCTCATTGTTAGTTAAGGTGAGAGTGACCTTGTTGTGTAGTTTTCCGCATTCTAAGCTAAAGCAAAAGTCATACATATCTAGGAACTATTGACTAGAGCCTAAACAATGTAACTTTTACATTATTGAGTGCCGGATATTGCCTCCCTTTAAAGAAAACAGGAGGTTTTTTTTTTTAGTTAGGCAGTTACCAGACTTCTCAATTATCTGGATCCTTTTGAAGCTCATCTTAAGCTCTGTTACTATGAGTTAAAAACAGGCTGCAAACCAGGAATAATTCAAGTTTACTAAGGCATAATCTTTATCGTGTGTCCACTAAATGCACGAGGCATTGAGGGAGGATTCTCCACCCTGACTAGTCATAACTAGAATGTCTCTCAGCCTAGTATGAGCTGTGAGAATTGTTCAGCTTGTATCTCTGCAGTCATTCTTTGCCTGTGCTAATGGGGTTTCATCCTATTTACGTGCAACTCAGTATTGGACGACAGATACAAGGAGAAATTCAACTAGTTTTTAGAGATATTCTTTCTGTATACCTTCCTCCTCTCTGTCACTCTACCTGTGAAACTACAGGTGTATCTGCTTTCTCAGTCTCTGTCTCCTCAACTCCATGAGGCTGCTATCCTGTACTGTTATCTAGAAACTACCTCCTGGCAGAAAGCCAGTGAAATTGTAGGGCTCACCAGGGATCATAAGTGGATCTATTTCTCTAAGGGATTATAGTCATGTGTTTCCTATTGTTTGAAAACTGGGATAAGTTGGGTTTTTTAAAGTGTATTTTTCCAGTTTTATAGTTGCTTATAGAGGGGCATACGAATGGTGCCAATAACTCCATCATGTCAACAAGTAGAAGACTTTTAAATGTTTTTATGCATAAAATTTGCCCCCTCTGTTGAAATTTTCTCAAGAGAATACGTAAATGATTTGAGAGATTGTTTGACCTTGTGGGTCAGCCTAGACTTCAAAATCAGACTCACATATTCTGGTGAAGTGACTATTACACATGCTTTGGTTTAATGGGAATCTCCTCAAATTCAGATAAAGTATGAATTGGCAAATGAATGTCATGTTATGTAGATTTTTATTTCAGAAACATTAAATGTGTTTTGCTTAATTTTTAGATTCGTAAATGCTGCCACTTTATTTTCTAAAGGTTATACAACTCTTTATTATTTATAACTTTTAATTTTTTTTTTCTATATAGCAATGCAAAATTCTTTTGGTATTTGTCTTTCGGGATTGACCTACACAGATGAATATATTTTCTCTACTTCATAATGCTATATAGCTATTATTTTTGCATGAAAATGTAATGGCATAAAGCCACTCATCATTTAAAAAGTAAAGTCTGGCTCATGCAGGAAATGCACTTACCATATTAAAATGTCCTTTAAGGCATTACTTAATCAAAATAATTGAACATATGGAGAAAAAAATCTTAGCACTTTAATTTAATTGTTACAGAAAATACTATATTAACTGCTGATCCTTTGAGAAATTCAGAACAAGAGAAAATATTGCCTCTTCATAAAAGCACTGGCAACTTCCTATTGAGTTGGGAAAGGCAGTATAAACACCTTCAAACACGCATCAATTTATTGGATCATTAGGTAAAAGGCAATAGTTATTTGAAGAGAGTGGTACTTTATCCATTTCAATTTGAAGCAAGCCATAGTATAACAAATTAAAAAGAAAAAATTAGGTAATAGATATCTAGTAAAAATTTTTAAAAGTTCCATATTTTAGAATATAGCTATTCAATAAACTAAAGTATGAAATCAATATATTTCTTGTAAATTAGATTAGTATAGTATGACCGTATGGATACCATAAAGACTGAAATGTATTCTTTCACTCTGAAGACAAGTTTGTTCAAAAGTTTCATTAGTGCCAGTATGGATGTGGGTATGTTTTTTATTTAATGCAAATGGATACTTTTCACAAATTTTATTATTTTCTTCATATCATAAACTAAACACAAGTGACCACAAGTAATGTGTTATAAATTCCCACAGGTCATTTAGCATTTCTTCATTCAGTATCCTGAGTAAAATTTTGAATGGAATAGAACTCTACACTATGCAAGATGTGAATTTTTTCCAAATAGGTTTTGCTACATAACACGAAATTTATATTAAAATGCTATTCTTAACATAATAATACATGATTCTCTGTGTTGCAGAATAAATTGTAATGTGGGAGATTCAATTTTTAAAAAATTCTCTGTTATTGATTTTGTGATTTAGAAAGGAACAAAGGAGAAAAGGATTGGAAAATAGTAGTGCAATTTCTCAATTAGGAATTTTGACAACTATCTACTGTCATCTACCAGTAATAGTCTTATTATCCTCAGGTTATCCAATTATAAATGTCTGCCTCACCTATCACTGGCATTATGTAACTATACATGACTAATGCACAGGGACATAGGGTCACAATTTGTTTTTTACAAAACAATTTGTTTTTTACATAGGCCATTCTATGAGACTGTCCCTAGCATTGTAACCTAGTATTTCCACCAAAAATATTTGGATTATAATTTTTCTATTTAAAAGTTCACCCAAGGATAGCAATCAGACTGGTCAAAGAAACCTCAATGGAAAAATTTTTTAAAGGTCATGAATTTTATGATTTGAATCTAGTCTCAGAGCTTTGTACCCAAGAAACAATTTTGAAAAAAAGATCTTCAATAAATATTAGACACAGCCAGTATATGCAATCTAGACTAAAACAAATCATTAGATATTTTTACTTTTTACATATTTCTATAAACATTATTTACTGATGAATTGATGGAGTTAATAACTGACAGTATATTTCCTTAATGCCCATAAACAAAGTTTTGTTAAATTAACAGCCCACAGTTAAGGAACAATTCTAATCTGCTAAAACTTACATGCAATGCCCCATTTATTGATCTCAACCAGCCTATTGGTTATGTATTATTATCATCATTATTATTATTAATATTAATGTTAATATTTTAAAGATTAAGAGATAGAAGCTTAGAAAAGTTCAACTTGAGGAAAATTACACAGTTAGTGACAAAATCCAAGTCTGTCCGATGGCCAAGACTTGCTCTTAATCCTTATACTATATTACCTTTGATTTTTCCACAATGCCAATATTTTGCTGAATTAAACTAGTATAAATTGCTAAGTGACACAGAGTAGATGTTCAATTCTGAATATAATATTAGTTGCTTTGCACTCTGTTATTTCACTTACTGGATTCATATACATTAAAAAAGGTCATGTCTGCTCTTAGATAGGTATATTATGAATAACTTACATGGACAAAAAGTACCAACTAAGGGTGTATCATGACACCTATTTAGCTCAAGAGTTATTGAAAATCAATATTTGTTTTAAAACAAAACACTGTTTATCCACCAATATAATTTCGAAATGAAGTGTAAAAATAAGAAATAACTATTTTTGCTCATGTAGTATTTCTCTTATGACATAGTATGTAAGGTACATGGTAGATTCTTTTTTAGATGCATATGTTACATACCCTTGAGCTCTGATGTCTAATTGCCTGATATTGTATCTGAGTTTGCCGTACTTTTGTTCTATGATCACAAGAGATATAACCTCTCTGTGTCTCTGTCCTCATATCAATTAAGTGGGAACAGTAAGACTATCTACCTTGTAGGGTTCATGTAATAATAAATAAATCAAAACACATGAAGTTCTAACACCATGCCAGGCATGACATAAGTCCCAACTAGTTCTTTTCTGTGTGTAAAACAGAGAAAGAACTAAAATATGAATGGCACACATGTATTTAACAGAAACATTATTAATTTTATAATTAAAGCACATACATATATAAAAGTATACAATTAAAATTTATACATGCAACTATATACTAAATAATTTACTTTAGTTCAAGAAATTAAAACTATTTCATCAAGTTGTAGTTAATTTCTTATTTATATATTTGAAAGAATAAAGAAAAACAATTAGGAACTTACATCACAGTCCTCAAAAAAAGAGCCATTGATAATAATTTTGTTTTTAAAACACTCTGGTTACTTTTTGTTAGTTCTGTTGTATAATTCAGAATCTCTGATTATCCAACTGGGCATCCAATAATACAATTCAATTTAATTCTGACACCAATTCCTGAAGTTAGTGTCAGACTCCATGGTAAAGAGTTCATGGACTGTAAGTATTAACATTGTTAAAATATCCATACTACCCAAAACAATCTACAGATTCAACATAATCACTATCAAAATTCCAATGGCATTTTTCACAGAAGCAGAAAAAATGATCCTAAAATTTGTATGAAACCACAAAAGACCCTCAATAACCAAAGCAATCTTGAGAAAGAGCAAAGGAAGAGGCATTTCACCTTCTGAATTCAAACTATATTATGAAGCTCTAGTAATCAAAACAGTATGGTACTGGCAAAAAACAGACACACAGACCAATGAAACAAGATCAAGAGCCCAGAAATAAACCCACATATATAGTCAATTGATATTTGACAAGGGAGTCAAGAATATACAATGTGGAAAGGATAATCTCTTCAGTAAATGATATTGGGAAAACAGAATAACCACACGCAAAAGAATGAAATGACACCTATCTTACGCCACTCACAAAAATTAACTTGAAGTGGATTAAAACTTAAAGATAAGACCTGAACCCATAAAACTCATGGAAGAAGACACAGGGAAAAAGTTCTTTGACATTGGTCTTCACAATGGCTTTTGGATTTGACACCAAAAGAACAAGCAACAAATGCAAAAATAAGTGGGACTACATCAAGCTAAAAGGCTTCTGTACAACAAGAGAAACAATCAATAAAATGAAGAGGACACCTACAGAATGGGAGCTGACATTGGCAAACTATATATCTGATGTGGGGTTAATGTCCAAAATATACTAGAAACTCAATAGTAAATAAAATAAAATAAAATGAAAATAACCCAATTTTTAAAAATGGGCAAATGAACTGAATAAACACTTTTCCAAAAAAGATATGTAAATGGTCGACAGGTATATAAAAAAATGCTGAACAACACTAATCATTAGGGAAATGAAAAGCAAAACCACAATGAAATATCACCTCACACATGTTGGAATGACTGTTATCAAAAAGATAAGCAATAACAAGGGATGAAGAGGATTTGGAGAAAATGGAATGCTTGTACACACAATTGATGAGAATATAAATTTGTACAGTCACTAAGAAAAGCTATGAAGATTCCTCAAAAAAAAAAAAGAACACCATGTGATCCAGCAATCCCACCTGTGAGTATACATCCTAAGGAAATGAGATCAGTGTCTCAAAAAGATATCTGCACTCCCATGTTCATAGCAGCATTATTCACAATAGTCAAGATATGGAAACAACTTAGTTGCCCACTGATGGATGAATGGATAAGAAAATGTGGTGTGTATATAGTGGAACGCTATTGAGCCATTAAAAAAAAAAAGGAATCCTGTCATTTGCAAAAACATGGATGAACCTGGAGGATATTGTGCTAAGTGAAATAAGCCAGACATAGAAAAATAGTGCATTGATTAACTTATATGTGAAATCTAAAAAAGTTGAACTCCTAGAAAGAGATTAGACTGGTGGTTGTCAGGGGCTAGGAGAAAAGGAGAAGATAGGGAGCTCTTGGTCATAGGGTACAATCTTTCAGTTATAAGATGAATAATTTCTGGGAATCTGATGTACAGCATGGACACTATAATTAACAATACTGTATTTTATACTTTAAATTTGCTAAGAGAGTAGATCCTATGTGTTCTCAACACATGCAAACACACACACAGAGATCCTGGAAATGTTAATTAGCTTGATTGTGGTAATCATTTTATAATGTATACATATATCAAACCATCACATTGTATACCTTTAATAAACTCAATTTTTATTTGAAAATTATACCTTGGTGAAACTGAAAAAAAATCGAGGGAAAATAAGATATTTATTCTCACTATGTATAGTCAACATTTGACTGGAGTTACTATTCAGTAAAATAATACAAAAAGAAAGAAACTAAAGGGAAAAGAAAGAAAGGGGAAGGGAAGAAAAGGGGATGGAATGAAAAGAAAATAAAACCAAAAAAGTATATATATGGGAAGGAAAAATGTAAAAATTAGTTTATTTGTAAAAGACACCTTCAACTACCTTAAAAATCTTTTAAAATTTTCAAAATTGCTTTAGAAAAAAGTGAATTATCAAGATCACAAGATGCAAGATCAATATACAAAATTCAAGTGTAGTTTAATACAGCTCAAAAAACAAATTAAAAATTTAAGTTTAAAAATATAATTTAAAATTAGCATTAAAATATGTGGCCTTAAATTTAACAAACTATATACAAGTACTATACATTGAAAGTTACAAAGCATTGTCTAGAGTAATTAAGAAAGGCTTTAGTTAAATGTATAAATGTCCTCTTTTCATAGATCAGAAAACAAAAAGATAAAAATGTCGCTCGTTAAGTTCATCTATACATTCAGTGTAATCCCAATCAAAATAATTTGTCAAAATTAACAAACTTTTTCTAAAATTCATAATGTGTATTTATTCTGATGTCCATATATATTATATATATATATATATATATATATATATATATATATATATATATATATATATATATAGACATCAGAATATATAGTTGCCTACCTCTGGGAATACTGTAGATTTGCTGGAAAGGGGCAAAAGGGACATTCTGGGGTGATATAAATATTTTATATGTTAAATGTGATAGTGTTTACATGAAGGTATAAATTTCTCAAAACCTGTTGAAGTGTACACTTAAAATAACTACATATCACCTCAACACGGTTTTATTTTTCTTTTCTAATTAAAAAAAATTATAAGAATTCCTACAAATTACATGTAAAAAGTTAAGTTCAATATTAATGAGGTTGAATGGGAGATAAGTACTTTCTTCGGATATTTTTCAATGAGATGTTCATGTGTATTTAAATGGTGAATTTTACATTTTATTTTCAAAGTAGTTAGCCTAAGTAATAATAGGAACATGGGTTAAGAAAGAAGAGAAAAGAGAGGAGAGGAGCAAAGGTGGAGAAAGAAGACATAACTGGGAGCTGAGCAAGGATGAAGTAGGCTGTGACTTGTAGTTGAAGGTGACCAATGACTGTGGGGTGTCAGAATCTTAAGTTCAAGGGTGCCCAGCTTTCTACTAGAAATATCTGTGCGCTACCATACATACTTCAATCCTGATGTGACAATCCCCATTACAGTTATTACATACCAAAATATTTTGCAAGAGTTTTGGTATTCAGAAAAGCAGGAAGCAAGAATAAGTGCTGAGCTGCAAATCTGGATCAGTGAGAAACAAGAGAAAAGAGCAAAGGGATTTGTAATTCAAGAGAAGATAAGATTTCAGCAAAAAGAAGAAAATCAAGGCTCAAAATCACCCTGAAAACATACACAATCAGAAAGTTGTAAAAATTGTGAGGGCTTGTCTCATGAACTGAACCAATATATTTAAAACTCAAAAGTTAGAACAACCACAGCAGGTGACTTGGAAATTTTTGTTCCTCTTTCTCTCTAAAGAGAAAGAGGTGTAAATAAATATTTGAAAAATATGTTTGTTTAGTTTAGAAAAGATAAAGTGCATAAGATAGACATGATATGTTGATAGTTTTCCCATCTTTTAAGATTTAAATAAAATAGTTTATTTTTGTGGGATATATGTTACAAAACAGTCTAATGATATAACATATACATAATATATAATTAAATAGGTTATAAATCCTGCAGATAATGAGCTAATATTGAGTTGTTCAACGAATATAAAATTTCAGTAATGCAAGATGAATAACTTCTAGTATCTGCTGTTCAACATTGTGCCTATAAGTAACAATACTGTTTGGTACATTCAAAAATTTATTAAGAAAATAGATCTCATGTTAAATATTCTGACCACAATAGAATATTCACTAAATATTTATAGATAAATATTTGATTAAATATCTTTTAAAAGACAAATGTAAAAAAAAAAACCAGAGGGACAGGAAATTAAATAGAGTCCACATTTATCTCTATATTCTGAGAAAATCCAATTATGAAAGGTTTTGTTCACACTCTGTAAAAGATAAATACAGATATATTTATATATATTTTATTTATATATCTAGAGTGAGTCCCAGGAGTTTTTGAGTCTGTATTTGGTATCTAAACTAAATTCAAATGATGCAAATATTTTCAATAGTAGAATAATTCCTGATATTCTCTTAAAACAAGAAAGAAAACCTCTTGCTTAAATGCTAAAGTAAGTTCATATAACTATCTTTCTTTAGAGCTTTTATACAAAATCCTTACAGTGTAAATTTTAATTATTGAAATTTCTCTTTATTGTGATGATTTAAAATAAAAGTTGGAAAATTAAGTAAATATTTAGGCACAAGAATATTTTATCGCCTACAGTTTCTTAGCTGTAGCTACTTATCAGCTATAGCCTTATGAGCTATAAAATATTGGGTTGGCCAAAAAGTTTGTTTCGTGTTGTCCGTAAGATGTAACATGTTACTGAAACCCGAACGAACTTTTTGGCCAATCAAATAGCACGGTCATTTTATGTCACCGGAGAGAATAAGAATTATAAGTAACCATTCAAATGAAAGCTGGATACTAACAATATTCATAGGTTAATTTAATTGTATTTTGTGGGAAAAATGAAGAATAACATTTAAAATCTAGTTAAAATAAAAATGCATTTTTTTCCATCTGCTGTATAGCTCTAGTATCAAAAAACATTATTACAGCTAGGTATTAATAAGTAAGATTAAAAAAGTATAATAAATGATATTTTTTAAAAAAACGATTCAAAGCAAATGATTTTGTTTGCAGTTGACAGTGGTAGAATGATCAATGTTACGTTACAATTTCTGCTCGTACATTTGTCTTTGTTGGTAAAATGAGGACTGTCAGAGACTGACAGTCAAGCTCATAGCAAATTTAATGTGACTTGCTTTATCTCTGTTCTTAGCAGTGTTTTACGAGATGAAATATTAAATGTACAGAGCACATGTAGATTTTCCTTGTTAATAATAAAAAGTTTGTAATTCCTTGTTTGCCTTTTTTTAATGTTGACAAGATCATGAAGTAGACACAACCTGAGAAAAGGGAACTATAGTCTCAGCAATAAAGTCATGGATGACTTCTTTTAATCACAGTAGCTTTGAATATCTTGAAACTTAAATTAGAGTTGTGAGTTATCAATTATCATTAAGACAGAGAGATAGCTATTATGAGTCCAAACATATAATATTATGAAATATTACAAAACACATTCAAATTGTGCACATTTTATTGTATTTCCTTTAGATCACTGAGAAAGCATACAATTACACGTAATGAGGAATTTAGTGTAATTTATAAAAGTAAAACAAATAAAATTTTGCAATATTTTCTGCAATAATTATACTTATCCATATATTACCAATTCATTACATCGTTTGGTCTAATATATATATGATCATGATTTATCTCTGAATCTCAGTATTTTTTAAATTTTTCAAAAATATTGCCCATTGATACTGCCTTGTAGAAGTTTTGCTAAAATAAATTTTATTTTAAAAATCAAAGAACTATAATGACTTAAGAACATTTGTTTCATTTGACATTCTTTTTAATAGAACTTATGTGAAAGACATGTTTACAACATAATTAGTATTTTTTGTAAAATAAAGACAACTGTATATGTATATACTATGGAATAAAAAAATAATCATTAATTATGAATGCCTTTATTTTGTGACTCACTAAAATATAACTGTCCATTAAATGGACTGTAATCCAAAATAATGATTAAATTTAGTTATTGCTATTATTTTACCAACTTTCAGTTATATGAAAATGAGTATGTGATTGAGTATATGTGAAAAAGAGTAGATACGTGTATATGTATAACTTAATCAGTTTGTTGTATACCTGAAATTAACATATCATTGTTAATCAACTATACTCCAATATAAAATAAAGAATTTTTAAATAAAAATAAAAATGTCCTACAATGGAATAATAGTCTGATAAATAAAGAACTAAATAATCGATCATCTTGTCAATAACTGTAAATAAAATTTGTTCAAATTTAAAAAAATAAAATAAAATACATGCTGAAAGCTTCTCATATTTGCAAATAAACCAAGCCAAATAAACTTAGATTCAAGAAACTCAGAAAACTCCAAACAGGATACCTCAAAGAAATATATACCCAGAGCATCATAATCAAAAAGACGAAGATAAAAGACAAAGAAAAATTATTGAAAGCAGTTATAAAACCACACTATACTACTTATGGGGGAATGATTATTTGACTGCATTTTTTATTAGAACCCATGAAGGCCAAAAGTAACATTCTTATATATTCAAATGAAAAAAAACTTATCCAGAATGTTATATTTAATAAAAATACCTTTCAGGAATGAGGCTGAATAAAAGAATAAGATAAAAAGTAAGAAAATTCTATGGCAGCAGATGTGCTCTAAAGGAATTGCTGAAAGAAATTCTTCAAAAAAGGAAAACAAAACCAGAAGGAAACGTGGCACACTAAATATGAAGAAAGGGCAAATGAAATGGTATATATCTGGCTAAATCTATAAGGTGTTCCTTTCTCTTGATGGCTTTGAAGTATGTTTGTTGATTAAAAATAAATTAAAAAATATTTGATGGGTTTGTCAACATACAAGGATGTAATACATAAAACAACTGCAACATAAAGCGGTGTAAAGAGACCTATATGATGGTAATGTTTCCACACTCCATTTCAAGAATTAAAATGTTGACTCTAAGTAGACAGAGGTAAATTAAGTATGTAGGCTGTGATCTATTGATAAACTACAAAAACCAAGCAACAATATATAAAAATATGAACAAAAAGATAATAAAAACATAATATATTAATTAAAGTGAAATGCTAAAAATGTTCATATACTGAAAAGATGGCAGGAAAGGGAAAAAGAAAACTGAAAAAGAGAGAAGAAACTGGAAGTGAAAAATATAATAGTAAACATAAATCAAAAGATATTAATAATATAATAATTATAAATGGTTTAAACATATTAATTAAAGTGAGAAAATGACAGACTGGATTTAAAAAAAGATCCAAATACATGCTATTTAAGGAAATTCACTTCAAATATAATGCTATAGGTAGGAAAAAAGTAAAAGGATGCGAAGTCCTATATCATGCAAACACCAATTTAAAAAAAAAAAAAAAAAAAGGCTGCAGTGGCTACATAAATGTCAGACAAAAAGACTTGAGAGCAAAGTAAATCACAAAGGAAAAAGAAGGTAATTGACTAATGATAATGATATATTGATATATTTGATATAATTATGTTTTTTAAGATCAATATATTAGCACACTGCTAGTAAGATGGACAAAGGAAAAATGAGAGAAGACAGTAACTAGCAATATCAGGAATGAAGGAGAAAATATTGCTACTAATATTTCAGATATTAAAACCTAACTTTAAATAAGTTTTAGTAGTTTTGCTTTTTGAGGAATTTCTCTATTTCTACTAATTTTAAAACTTTCTTTGTGTAGAGGCATTCATGTTTTCATCTACTATTCTTTTTAATGTCTGAAATGTTGATAGTGATATTTTCAAATCATTACATTGTACACCTTAATTTTACACAAGGTTATAATATATCTCAATTAAGCTGGGAAAAAAAGCGATAACTGAAAGAGTTCTATAACTTTTAAATAAATTTATTTTGTAGTTAAAAATATTTTTTCAAATATTAAGGCTACAACTCCAAAAGCACAATCCATGAAAGAAATAATGGAAAGCAAGATTAAAATTAAAAACTTCTCCTCTGTGAAAGACAGTATCAAGAGAATAAGAAAACCAGCCACAACCTTGAAAAACTATTTGCAAAAGACATGTTTGATATAGAACAGTTATCTTAAATATCCAAATAAGTCTTAAAACTCAACCATAAGAAAATAAACAACTTGATTAAAAAATGGGCCAAAGACCTTAATAATATCTCACCAAAGAAGATATACAGATGGCAAATAAGCATATGAAAAGATGTTCCACATCATATGTCATCAGGGAAATGCAAATTAAAACAACAATGAGATACTACTACACACTTATTAGTATGGCCAGAATCTGGAATACTGACAACACCAAATGCTGACAAGATAGTGGACAACAGAAATTCTCACGCATTGCCAGTGAGAATGCAAAATGGTACAGCCATTTGGTAGGTTGTTTGATAGATAGTTTGACAGTTTCCTAGAAAACAATACATACTTCTACCATACAATCCAGCAATTGCTTTCCTCGATATTGCATTCCTTGGAGTTGAAAACTTATATTCGTAAGAAAACCTGCATATGGATGTTTAGAGCAGCTTTATTCAGAATTTTCAAAACTTGGAAGCAACCAAAAGGTCCTTGTAAACTGTGGTTCATCCAGACAATAGAATAATATTCAGAACTAAAGAGAAATAAGTTATCAAGCCACAAAAAGACATGGAGGAAACTTAAATACATATTACTAAGTAAAATAAACCAATCTGAAAAGGCTATACACTGTATGATTCCAATTATATGACATTCTGGAAAAGGTAAAAGTATGGAGTTTGTAAAAAATCAGAGGTTGCCAGGGGTTGGGAGTAGGAGATAAGTAGACAGAGCCCAGAGGACTTTTAGGGCACTGAAAACACTCTGTATGATACCATAATGATGGACATATATCATTATACATTTGTCCAACTCCATAGCATGCACAAAACCAAGAGTTAATCCTAACATAAACTATGGACTCTGAGTGATTATGACCTGTCAACATAGAATTATTAACTGTAACAAATGTACCCCTCTGGTGGGGGATGTTGATAATGGGAGAGTTGCTATGTATGTGTGGGGACAGGGGGTAAATGGGAAATCTTTGTACTTTCCCTTCAATTTGGTTGTGAACCTAAAACTGCTCTAAAAAAAAAAAAAATTAAAAAATTAAAAAAATAATTAAGACCTGGAAATATTCCCTGGTGAATTCTATGAAATAGTTAAAGTCAACACAGATTTTACACCATTTCTTTTGGAAAACAAAAGGGAGTAAACACTTTCCAACTCACTTTCTGAAGTTGGCCTTACTCTGACATCAAAACCAGAACAAAAAAAGAAAGAAAAAGAAAACTGAAGACAAGTATGCCTCATAAATATAGATGTAAAAACCATCAGTAAAATTTCAGCAAATCAAAGGTTAAATACATCATGGCCAAGTAGGGTTTATACTGGGAATGGAAGGTTGGTTTCTTATACGAAAATAAGTCAATACAATCCTCCACTTCTTAAAGAAGAAAAATCACAGTGTCATATTAACTGATGAAGAAAAAAAAAAAATTAGTAAAATTCACCCTACATCAATAACAATAACTCTCTGCATACTGAGGGTAGAGGGGACATTCTCTACCTAATAAAGGATATCTACAAAACAAAGCAAAATAACAAAACAACTACAGGTAACATTATATTGAACAGTGAAAGACTGAATGCAACCACCTCCCCCCCCCCCCCATTAGGAACAAAGTACATATATCTTCTCTCAACATTCTTATTCAGCATCACATTGGAAGACCTACACAGTTCAATAAGACAAAAAATCTAAAATAAAGTGAAGGATAAAAACTGCCACTATTTGCATATGATATGATTGTCTACATAGAAAATCCCAAAGAACCTACAAAAACTCACTACACTAATACATGAGTTTAGAAAAGTTGTAAGATACAAAGTCAATAAAACAAACAAATCAATTATATTTCTATAAACTAGGAAGAAACAATTGAATATCAAAATATTTAAAATTCACTTATAATAGCTCCAAAGAAATAAAGTAATTAAGTCTAACAAAATCTGCGTAAGATCTGTACGATGAAAACTACAAAATGCAGAGGTAAAAAAAGCACTGGAGAAGATGGCAGTGTAGGAAGATACCAAACTCACCTTCCCCCATGGACACAACACAACAAATCTACAACTACATGTGGAATAATTCCCTTGGAAAGGGACCTGAAAACTGGATGAACAGAGCCTCCACAACAAAGGGTAAAAGGACGGCATTTTGAGATAGGTAGGAGAGAAAGAGATACAACCTCACCAGAAAAGAAAAAACAACAATCAAAAAGCCCAGCAGCAGTGATCCACAATCAGGAGGGATCACAAAAGTACAATTTTTTTCCCTTGGGGAGGAAGGGATTTGTGATCCACATCAGGCGTTCCAGCCCCTATTTCCTGCACAGGAGAAATGAGCTCCCATAGACCTCCCTTAGAAAACCAATGGGAAATATGTCCAGGAAAACTATAGATCTGTAGGAAGTGAAAAACCTGCTTTTGAAAGGCTCATGTACAAACTCACTGGACCTAAAAACTAGCACAAAAATGGCAGATTGAAAAGTGCCTAGACCACAGGCTAAGGGGACCCACTTACTAATCTTGAAGCATATGCCAGAGAGGCAGAAACCAGTTAGGATGCTCCCCATCTACTGAGACACCGGTGGGAGCTGTTTCTGTGATGTTAAGCTACCTTGTGAATGCAGGCACTTCAGGAACCATTCTGAAATTCTCCCTCTAACCTGTTGGCACTGGTGGGTACACGCAGGTGAGAATCCTGCCCATCTGAGACCTCACAGACCACCAAGTGATAGCCCTGCCCACCAGCATGCACAGGAGTCAAGTGCAGGCCTCAAAGACAGGCCAGGGTCCAGCCCTGCCCACCAGCGTCTGGCAGCAGCTGTGGCTTGGCCTCACAACAAGTCCAGGGGACAGGCTGCCCACCAGCTCTGCATAGCAGCTATGACTGGACTCCATAGCCAGTCTGCAGGCCAGCTCCACCCACCAGCACACCACAGCAGCAGCCAGAGACCCACCACAATAGAAGGGTACATGCAGCCTATGTAAGGGACACCCCTTGAATACTTGGCTCTGGTGGCCAGGCAGGATTGTGCCTCTGAGCCCCACAGCACTTCTCCTAAATGAGGCCACTCCTTCAAGACTGGGAGAGGTAGCTGATTTACCTAATACACAAAAACAAGCATAGGGAATTAGGCAAAACGGGGAGACAGAAAAATATGTTCCTATCAAATGAACAATACAAAAACCACAGAAAAGGAAAGAAATGAAATGGAGATAAGCAATCTACCCGACAAAGAATTTAAAGTAATGGTAATAAAAATGCCGACTATACTCAGAAGATTGGATAAACACAATAAGCACTTCAACAAAAAGACAGAAAATATTGGGAAATACCATAGTCATAACTAAACTGAAAAATACATCAGAGGGATTCAATAGCAGACTGGGTGAGGAAGAAGAACAAATCAGCAAGCTGGATGACAAAACAATGGAACTCACCCAGACTGACCAGGAAAATGAAAAAAGAATTTTAAAACGTGAAAATACCTTAAGGGACTTTTGGGACAACATCAAATGGAATAACATTCACATTATATGGGTCCCAGAAAGAGAAGAGAGAGTGAAAGCGTCAAAAAAAATTTATTTTAGGAAACAGTGGCTGAAAGATTCCCTAATCTGGGGAAGGAAAGAGATGTCCAGGTCCAGGAAGCCCAGAAATTTCCAAATAAGAGGAATCCAAAGAGATATACATCAGGACACATTATAATTAAAATGGTAAAAGTTAAGCATAAAGAGAGAATCCTAAAAGCAGCAAGAGAAAAACAACTAGTTATCTACAAGGGAAACCCCATACAGTTATCAGCAGATTTTTTCAGCAGAAACTTTACAGAGCAGAAGGGAGTGGTATGACATATTCAAAGCACTGAAAGAAACAAACAAAAAACCTTTCAATCAAGAATTCTCTAACCAGCAAGATTATCATTCAGAATTGAAGGAGAGATCAACAGTTTCCCAGATAAGCAAAAGCTAAAAGAGTCCATTAACACTAAACAAGAAATGTTAAGGGACATCTTTAAGCTGAAAAGGAGTGTCACTAAAATTAGTAATGAAAAAATATATGAAAGTAAAAATCTCACTGGAAAAGGTCAATATACAATAAAGGCAGTGGATCAATCACTTATAAAGCAAGCACAAAGGTTAATATACAACAGGAATAAAATTACAATAGTTAAGTGGTACATAAAATAAAACAATGTAAAGTGTGTCATTAAAAGTATAAAACATGGCGGGCAAAAAGATAGAACTTTGGAATATGTTCAAATCTAAGTTGCTATCAATTAAAGCAAGCTACTATTTACATAGGATGCTATAAGTAAACCTCATGGTAACCACATGGAATCATTTGTTTTAAATACACAAAAGAAAATGAGAAGTGAATCTAAACATAACTGTAAAGAAAACTATCAAAAAACAAGGAAAGACAGAAAGAAGATAGGAAAAGGGAATTACAAAAACAGCCAGAAAACAATTAACGAAATAAATATTAAAATATCAATTGACAAGATTAATAGTAAAAAAAGAAAAATAATTTTGAGGAGAATTTCTAGACTTATTTCTTCATGTGAAAAGGAAATCTTGAATCTCCTTAAAACAAAAACTTTCCTTGCTGATTAACATTTTTCCAAATATAATAGCGTCATTGGGTCTGTGATAGAAAAAAGGGTTTAAAGTTTCACACTAACTAAATAAGATGACAGTTCTAATGTTTTATGTTTTTTTCCATCTGTGTACAAACATTGGTGATCAGGGTTCTGAGTATATGCTATGAAATAACAACTGTAAGACAAATCTAAATTTTTTATTCCTTATATCTGATGTGTTAACTTGGATAGCAAAGAAGAGAGAAAAAACACAGTTTGCAAATATCAACTGGATATCTTTTCCACTCATCTTTATATTTACAGCTCTGCATTGTGGTTTAGATCAAGTTACTTAAACTTTCTGAATCTTCTGCTGAAATGGTGATAAACCACCCTCTGCTGAGTCATGGGAATTAAATGAGAAAACATACACAAACATACCTGCTCAAAATACAACATTTAGTGGAACCAGATACATAGAACTCAACAACAAATAGAATAAGTAAATAAATATGAAGACATGATCTAGCATAGAGACAAAATTACAAAGGATTTCAAGGAATTTCCAAGTAGGTTATTTGGTTTGAAAATGAAAAAAATAAAAGAGAATAGAATAACAGTTTCAACATAAATTTTTTAAAATGTGGTACTGTATGTTTACAAATAATGCAAAAACTTCACAAATAGTCTCCCTGCTTCTATTCTTGCTATTCACTTCCATTTCCACATTCTCCTGCCACCATACACTGAAACAAACCCACAATGCAGTTTTTCACAAAGCAGCCAGAGTGACCTTTTAAAAATAAAATCAGGCTTGCCCACACTCCTTCCCATATACTGTTATGGCTACCATTGTGTTCAGGGAAAAACAGCAACAAATCAAAACTGTTCTTTATGGCCTATAATTATCTTGAAGATTTGACTATTTTTGTTCCTTTTCACCATTGTGTCCTTGCTGCTTGTTTTCCAGCCACTATGTCTTCCTTCCTGTTTCCCAGACATGCAAAATCGATTCTTTCTACTGGGCCTCTGAACATGTCCACTCCAAAAAGTTCCCTCCAAGGTTCTTAGTATAGCTGATCCACTATCATCTCCCAGATTTGGGTTTAGATGGTACCTTCTCAAGGGCTTTCTGACAACGCTGTTTAAATTGACTTCTTCTAGTTACTGTGAATCCACACTTTGTATTTCATTCATATGGTTTGACACCATCTGTAATTGCCTGTTTTTATTTACATTTATGTTTATTATATGTCATCCCCATAGGAATATAAGCTCCATGATGTCTGTCATTAATTCCAGCACTTAGAGGAATGCCTAGCACATTGAAGAGAGATTTGTAGCATTAATTTTGTGTTGAATTCCATTCACCTCTAATTTTGCAGCTGGTAGCTCAGCATTGAATGACACTGTGTATACAAAAAAAAAAAAAAATCCCTATTTTTAGTAGTGTTTATAATCTAGGAAAAAATAATTAAAATATGCTCAGTCAAAAGTTACTTTCTCTGTAAATATCAAGACTATATTTCTATCTAGTAAAATTTGACTTCAGTGTGAATTTTACCCTATTTAATATATGGTAGCTGACCTAAGGTTATTGATTTTCTTTTCTTATAACCTAAATATGCCCTAAACTCTAAACTTCAGTATTCAAACACACCTATATAACATATTTTGCTTTGCTAAAGAGAGAAGAAAATTCTACAAGTTGGTGACACTGAGCTTCTCAGAAATATGATTTCTTTTTAAAATATTCTGCTGATTATACTACCAGTGGTTTAACCAGAAACTGATTCAGGGAATTTGATTCACAGACAAAATATATCAAATTATTTGCTCAGAATTAACTATCTTTAATTTTTCTTTCTTAAGGGGTTAAAAATGTAATAAAATTTACCAAAGGGAACTAAATCTTTTGGCTTCCTGTGCTCATATTCCTTGGCATAAGTTTCCTAGAGAGACAAGGGCTTTATCCTTCCTTTATGCTCAACACCCTAGATGAATCTCGTCTGTCATCTCTTTCAATTTAAACAGGCAACATTGAGGATTCTAAACAATATCTCTGACCCCTGAGAAACAGGATATATAGCAGACCATTAATTACTTGTTTGAAGTGAAGGGATATGGCACATGGAATACCACGCCTCTTTGCTCTATTGCACAGTATACCCACACCACGATGCCCATTTATACTTCTGACGAGTACCAAAGAGCCAATACCCCTGAGAAACATCATAAGTTAGCAAGTTTGATTGATGTACATTAGGCAGTCAATGACTTGTTCTATCTGGAGTATTTCCCTTTT